>NC_047032.1:10711031-11011031 GCF_902652985.1 Pecten maximus
CGTGGGGTAGTTGCCAGGTACTGACCGTAGGCTGGTGGTTTTTCTCCGGGTACTCCGGCTTTCCTCCACCTCCAAAACCTGGCACATCCTTAAATGACCCTGGCTGTTAATAGGAAGTTAAACAAAAACAAACCAAACAAACCAAACCAAAATAGGATGGCATTCCCTGAGTGCGAGATGCATGCCGGTAGTGATGTTGTGTGTGTGTCTTTGGCAAGCTGCAGTACAGTTGCGGTTGCCTCTTAACGACGAACTGTCAATATAGTGCTACCTCACTGAAATATACTACCGAAGACACCCAGCAGGACACCATGACTTGTGTGTTTCCAAGCTGCAATATGTGTTTGCCTTCTTCTGATAACGTAGAACTTCTGCCGACTTTATAGTGCTACCTCACTGAAGCACACTGCCGAAGACACCCAACAGGACACCCAACCGGCCACATCATACTCCATACCTATTTGGCATCGTACTTATCCAAGTCAACATGCCTTGTTTTTGAAAGTCATTATTACAGCACAAGGCGCTGCATTTAAGTCAATGCAACAATGAAGAATAACTGCCACTTTCCAGTGATTTCACAACGATCTGGAGCGTGTCAGTGAGTCTACGGAATATCACATTAACGGAACTCTTATATTGGTCCATTGAATTAGACAGATGGAGTCCGTTACTACCTAAATGTGTTGATCGGATACTAAACTGTATAATACCTTGTTTAAGTAGTCTGATATCTGTTTCATATGTTTTATATATTCTTAGCTATGAAGGTTTTGTTCATCATGTACCGACATGCACGAACTTATACGGAAAAGGTTTGGTCTGCAAATAAGATAAACATTTAAGATTAGTTGGGAAAAGAAAACAAGAAATGACACCTTTGGGACAGAAAGGCAGTCTGACAGACAACAAATATGTACAGAAAGAGACACACGGACAAATAAGATGGAACAGACGACGAGACAGACGGACACAAAGACAGAACAGCTGACGAACAAAGCCGGGAAATTGTAAATTTAATAACTGGTGGTGTGTTGCAGGCCTCCCGCCGTGGTGAGATTAAGTTATATAAATTTGATAGACTTAACTTCTCTCAAAGCAAACATGTTTTTACGATGTAAGAGGAGGAAAATGTCACATGATACGTGGTTTTGACACCTTACAAGCATCGGAAGCCTGGTGATATTATCACTATGAAATACACGTGCTATAAATCTCCCCGGTATCTCGGCAACATCGAACTAGGATATGATGAAGAGTGCATGGACTTAATTTAAAACCATGATAAAACGCATCTCTGATCCAGAATTCCGTGAATATCAAGATTTGAAAAAAACTTTTTAAGTCGTCAGGGATAAATAATGTTTATAAATCGTATTGGTATAGAAATATATGAACTAAATTTACATGTACATAAAGTATTGTCATGTAAAATGTAAAATCCTTTTCACTGTATTGTAAAACAATAAATATGTCAATTTGTGACACTCTGCTTTAATCTATGGAATGATAAGTTAGAGGTTGCACAACACACTGAATACACTTTGCATGAATCCAGGGCTTGTATTCGTGAAAGCATTATCATGTACAAACATGATAGCTGTGCTAAAACCAGCTTTTCTTTAAATTCGCTTAAATCACGATATAGCTGTTTATAAGAACACCTAAACTTATCTCAATTGGTGCTTTCCGAAATTCCGTCAAACCACCGAAAAAGTATTAATTCAGATATCAGATGTACTATTAAAATTATTTTAGAGTGAGTGTGTTTTTGAGGATGAATACGACTTCAGAGTTCACAAGTTTAATAGATCGTGTTCATAAGATTTCTTTCTATTTACATCTTTGATAATCAAATGGAAAACAAAACATGTTTGAAATGTACAAAGCATAAAGTGAATTTTGTTATAATTCCAAATATTTATAAAAACGCTATGGATTGTACTTAAGCATTGAACTGTTTTTGTATGGTATTTATGATCTATTTAAATGCCAGAGCTTTGCAAGCAAACAAATCATGCGCTAACGCACATTATGTTGTTTGCTTGCAAAGCTCTGGCATTTAAATAGATCATAAATACCATACAAAAACAGTTCAACCCTTATATTACATTCCTTTTACTTTTTTCTTTTCTAAATGCTATAATTCATATTTAAAATTCATAATTCCCGCCTTGCCGACAGTCAGCAGATTTTTTGTTAGTCGTTGGATCAGCCGGAACTTGGTCGCGTGGTTTTTGCAAACAAAATAGTACATGGAATTTTGTTTAAAGAACTCAATTTTGATAATCATTTTATTATCAACGTAATGCGAAAATGGCATATTTTTTTATAACAAATAATTCAGACAAAATAATTAGTCGTTAAACTTAACTATCCTGGATATTGTATTTTCGGTTTGTGTTGTATTAATACGCTGATAAGTGTAGCGCGTGATGGACGGCATTTAAACGTACATCAACGCCAGAGCTCTCAAACAGTCTATATAGTGACAATGTCAGACAAATGTAAATACTAAAGAGTAGATTCTGGTATGTATGAGGCAGTGACGTTTTGGTCTTATACTCATTGATGAGGGAAGAGTTAATATAAAATTATGTATAACTGGCTGTTTTAGAGATCTTTTGATTTGTATCGGTACCACATTTAATACAGACATCAATTTACTTCCGTAGAAATCAACATAACTGATAAAGTTGCTTATAAAAGGAACTCACCTTGTTGGTCTCAAGCTCTTTCGGTCTGTGATTGATATACAGGACCATCAACTAGAGTACAGTAGATATAACTACATTGTCTAGACTATAAAGCATGTTGCAGTAAATGTTTCTGAACAAAAAACAAAAGCAAAAAAGAAAAATAAATAAATAGTAAAAAAACAAAACAAAAACAAAACAAAAAAACAAAAACAAAAAACAAAATAATTTTAAGAACTGGAGATGAATTTACGAAGAATGCAGCCGTATCAGTGCGATCAGTCAAACATGTATACTAAATTACTTTTGTGGGGTGTGCGATCATCACCAAGCACCAAAAATAGAAGCAGTAGATATTTTATTCCTCAAATGACTACTAAATGTGAAGAAAACAATCAATATCTCCATAGATGTTGTGTTTATGACTGGTAGATATACTTTACATGTACCGTATCATACATCGTAAAATAATGATCATTCTACCATGTTTGCTATGTAACGCCAGTTTTGATTGGTTAAAAACCATGTATTATTTTCCAATGACCTACGCTCGTGCCAATAATACACGCTCGTGAGTCACGGCTGTTACAATTTTAAATATCTAATATTCACCCATTTCATAAAAGGTTACTATAGCCGAGTGGTCTAATGGGTTAGTCTTTCAATATATTCTTATCACGACGCGAGTTCGAATCCTACGGAGGCCCCCACATTTTTTTTTTTTTTTCTTTATCCTTTTTTTTTTTAATTTTCAAAATCAATGCCATATGATAGATGCTCTTGATCATAGTACTGTATTGCCTGTATATTTCATCAACAAATAATGCAATACTCAAGAAATAATAAATTACAAGGTTTTCCCGGGGGTTCTTTGCTGTTTTTCTATTAGAAAGAGGTCGATCTCAGAACTAAACAGTACATGGTAGAATAGAAATAATCAACTTTGACTCGTGTATTGTTGCAGGATATACAACTCGGACTCGGATATTTTGCAATTTCAATTAATAACTCAGGCCTGTGGCCTTCGTTATTAATTTAATTGCAAAATATCCCCGTCCTCGTTGTATATCCTGCAATAATACACGAGTCAAAGTTGATTATTTCTTAAATAATCATTGGAACCACTGGTTGACATCGTTTTAATTCGACATTCTTTCTGTGATGTATCTTGGGTTTGGCGATGATCTTGTGGCAGTACACGACTTTCTTCCGGTTGCGCAATGAACTGAATATTATTGACACTACAAAGTAAGGTTATAAAAAACGCACACAGTCTTAACATAGTTTTTTGACAATAATTTACAGGTTTGTCATGTCAGTTGACATGATACTGAGGGTGTGTCAGTTGACATGATACTGAGGGGGATTGAACTAGCTTGTGTCATCCATTCCTCCACAGTTAAGTTTGTATATACATAATGTTCAAAAGATACTTATATAGTGTCCATAACACGACGGTTTGGATTCCCATGGACGGTCTATCCAGTACAGGTTTAGTCTGTCTCTAAAGCAATTAACACTTGGTGCAAAGATCATTTAAGTATTAGTTAAATCCGACAAGAACAAATAATTGTATATCCAAGTCCTGTCATGACGCTCAATATCAGAAATCCTACACATCAATCAAACCGGGTCTATGAGATAAAAATGTTTGCATTGTCCAAAATGTACTTATGAAAAACAGTTTTTGAAAACATATAAGCAAGGCTTGCATTACATATTTATTCATGAATTACATAATGCACTCGATAATTCTTCAAAATGGTAAATTTGTAAATACCTTGGTGATGGCTCTGAAATTCAATATTATTTGATAAAATCTCTTAATTTAAAAACCAAACAAATATGAAGTCAATTTCATATGCATGCACACTCTCTAATTATTGAGTCCGGACGCTATAATGCTGTTCCGAGAGGCGAAAGAATTTGTACAGTCTGTAACCAAAATGATGTAGAAGATGAAATGCATTGTATTATACTATGTCCAGCTTAAGCAGAGTTAAGTGTTTAGTTTATGAAGCAACATCATCATAGACATCCGAGTGTGTATAATGGTAAAGAACTATTTTCGTGCCCAAATGTTAAAACTATAAGTACATGTGGTAAATTTTTGATGCAAGCAACAAATAAAATTAAAAGTCTCATGAATCTGTAGTTAGTAATTATATAAAATACGTTCATTTAATCTAAATGTATTTTGTAATATAAGGAATTATCCTCCGCCGTCTTGAGAAGTATGTTCAGTACGTTTTTTGTATCTAAATGTATTTGTATAACCTACTTGCTATATTGCTTGGGGCCGCGGTGGCCGAGTGGTTAAGGTGTCACGACACTTTATCACTAGCCCTCCACCTCTGGGTTGCGAGTTCGAAACCTACGTGGTTGCCAGGTACTGACCCGTAGGCCGGTGGTTTTTCTCCGGATACTCCGGCTTTCCTCCACCTCCAAAACCTGGCACGTCCTTAAATGACCCTAGCTGTTAATAGGACGTTAAACAAAACAAACCAAACCAAATTGTTATATTGCATTTTGTCAAATAAATTTATAAAAAAAATAATAATTGAAGTATAGAATGATGACACGTTAGTCGCCTCATACGATAATCATTGGTTGAGAATGTTTACCTTAACACGTGGGATTACCCACTCTCCATTCATATCATTGTTTCGTACAGAGATGTAATAATGACGATGACACAACATAATGTTACATTCCATTCACCACAATCCGGAATTAGAACAAAGCACCTGTCTGTGATGACGTCATCCCTCCTACATCCTAAGTAATTCAGGATGATTAATTTCAATAGAATTGGTTTCTTTGCAAAAAACTAATGTTTTTATATCACTCCGGTTCCTCTGCCTTCATCATAATAACATTAAACTTATCTTTATGCCAAATTCCCTTTGTATAAAATTTTGGAGGATATTTTCAGCTTGGATGCTTTTTGAGTTGGAGTCATGCCCGGAAGCATTCTATAAATTAATTATGTTTCACATTGTTGAGTGCAATGATACAGTTTTGCATGCATTCGGTACAATCATTTCATAAACGAATTTTAATTTGACAATATTCCAACAATGCAATTCTCCCTACATTGAAGACAACGGAACAGAATTTAGCTATTTTTAAAAATGAACTTTTTGTCAAAAGAGATATCCTTTTGTTTGTTTGTTTGTTTGTTTGTTTGCTAGGTTTAACGCCCCGTGAACAGCCAGTGTTATTTTAAGGCGGGGTCTCCTTGTAGTAGTTGGCGACTACCTCACTGAACTACATACGGGATGCCCGTCGCATGTCGTCCAGAGCAATTAGGGTAAAGTTGTCTTGCCCAAGGACACAGCCACGACATCACAGACTGACCTGTTTATCAGATTCCAGAGAAACACAAACCGACACGGGTAGGGAGTGTTGAACCACACACCTCAGATCTTGCTTTAACCAACTGCGCTATCGTAACTCCTGCTTTTTTGTATAGTATTTAAGTCTAACATCTATAACAGTCATATGTTTGTACTTGTTAAGTATTATAATTAAAACATATTTATGTGTATAGTGTCAAGTCTTTTATCTATTACAGTCGTATACGTATAGTCTTTAGACTAAAGGTACATATGCTTGTTGGGTGTATATTACAATGTATTTTGACTAAGGTACATATGCTTGTGTGTGTAGTATTTTGTCTAATGCGTATAGTCTTTAGACTAAATTGCATATGCTTGAGTGTATAGTCTTTAGACTAAGGTACATATGATTGTGTGGATAGTCTTTAGACTTAGGTAGATATGCTTGGGTGTATAGTATTTAGTCTTATGTGTATAGACTTTAGACTAAGGTACATATGCTTGTGTGTATAGTATTTAGACTAAGGTACATATACTTGTGTGTATAGTATTTTGACTAAGATACATATGCTTGTGTGTATAGTATTAAGACTAAGGTACATATGCTTGAGTGTATATTATTTAGACTAAGGTACTTACATAAATTCATATGCATGTGTGTATAGTATTAAGACTAAGATATATATGCTTGTGTGTATAGTATTTTGACTAAGGTAGATATGCTTGTGTGTATATTATTTTGACTAAGATACATATGCTTGTGTGTATAGTATTAAGACTAAGGTACATATGCTTGAGTGTATATTATTTAGACTAAGGTACTTACATAAATTCATATGCATGTGTGTATAGTATTAAGACTAAGATATATATGCTTGTGTGTATAGACTTTAGACTAAGGTACATATGCTTGTGTGTATATTATTTTGACTAAGGTACATATGCTTGTGTGTATAGTATTTTGACTAAGGTAGATATGCTTGTTTGTATAGTATTTTGTCTAATGCGTATAGTCTTTAGACTAAATTGCATATGCTTGTGTGTATAGTATTAAGACTAAGATATATATGCTTGTGTGTATAGTATTAAGACTAAGATATATATGCTTGTGTGTATAGTATTTTGACTAAGGTACATATGCTTGTGTGTATAGTATTTTGACTAAGGTAGATATGCTTGAGTGTATAGTATTTAGACTAAGGTACATATGATGCTGTATATAGTATTTAGACTAAGGTACATATGATTGTGTGGATAGTATTTAGACTAAGGTACTTACATAAATACATATGCTTGTGTGTATAGTATTAAGACTAAGGTACATATGCTTGAGTGTATATTATTTAGACTAAGGTACTTACATAAATACATATGCTTGTGTGTATAGTATTTTGACTAAGGTACATATGCTTGTGTGTATAGTATTTTGACTAAGGTAGATATGCTTGTGTGTATAGTATTTTGACTAAGGTAGATATGCATGAGTGTATAGTATTTAGACTAAGGTACATATGCTTGTGTGTATAGTATTAAGACTAAGGTACATATGCTTGAGTGTATATTATTTAGACTAAGGTACTTACATAAATACATATGCTTGTGTGTATAGTATTTTGACTAAGGTACATATGCTTGTGTGTATAGTATTTTGACTAAGGTAGATATGCTTGTGTGTATAGTATTTTGTCTAATGCGTATAGTCTTTAGACTAAATTGCATATGCTTGAGTGTATAGTCTTTAGACTAAGGTACATATGATTGTGTGGATAGTCTTTAGACTTAGGTAGATATGCTTGGGTGTATAGTATTTAGTCTTATGTGTATAGACTTTAGACTAAGGTACATATGCTTGTGTGTATAGTATTTAGACTAAGGTACATATACTTGTGTGCATAGTATTTTGACTAAGATACATATGCTTGTGTGTATAGTATTAAGACTAAGGTACATATGCTTGAGTGTATATTATTTAGACTAAGGTACTTACATAAATACATATGCATGTGTGTATAGTATTAAGACTAAGGTAGATATGCTTGAGTGTATAGTATTTAGACTAAGATATATATGCTTGTGTGTATTTGACTAAGGTACATATGCTTGTGTGTATAGTATTTTGACTAAGGTAGATATGCTTGAGTGTATAGTATTTAGACTAAGGTACATATGATGCTGTGTATAGTATTTAGACTAAGGTACATATGCTTGAGTGTATAGTATTTAGACTAAGGTACATATGCTTGAGTGTATAGTATTTAGACTAAGGTACATATGCTTGTGTGTATAGTCTTTAGACTAAGGTACTTACATAAATACATATGCTTGAGTGTATAGTATTTTGACTAAGGTACATATGCTTGCGTGTATAGTCTTTAGACTAATGTACATATGATTGTGTGTAGAGTATTTAGACTAAGGTACATATGCTTGAGTGTATAGTATTTAGACTAAGGTACTTATGATGCTGTGTATAGTATTTAGACTAAGGTACTTACATAAATGCATATGCTTGTGTGTAGAGTATTTAGACTAAGGTAGATATGCTTGAGTGTATAGTATTAAGACTAAGGTACTTACATAAATACATATGCTTGAGTGTATAGTATTTAGACTATGGTAGATATGATTGAGTGTATAGTATTTAGACTAAGGTAGATATGCTTGAGTGTATATTCTTTAGACTAAGGTACATATGCTGGTGTGTATAGTATTTGCCTGGTCCGTATAGTCTTTTTACTTTATATATAGTTGATTTGGTCTGATATTCATTATACGCTTGTGTGTACATGGTCATCAACTCCTGTTTATGGCTTACAGACGTCTGTGTATAGTATATTCAAAACACCATTGCATTTATCTAATGTACGTAAAAAGGACATCCATATCTATGTAATTTTACGACACTGGTATCGATGATTCTTTAATCATAGAAGTGCAGAAAAAAAACTATTGATGACCAACTGTGTATAATACACAAAGGCTATAATATTACTCAGTAGCACAGATATTCTAGTTGACGTGACGCCATGGCGAGCATTAGATGTCACACAAAGTCACCCATCTATTATTTATAGCAGGACCACTTCCGTGTCAATTAAAAATGTCATCATTGATTGGTTTAACCTTGAGCCTTTTCGGCCGGAATTTAGATCCGACTTAGTTGGACAACAGTGAATGTCAGTCTGTTCTGCACAGGCTTGATGGAGGATTACAAATGGCTGACAGAAAATCGTTCAGATTCAATACGGCAGGTAAACCACGTGAATGTCATTCCGACCACGCGAGAAATATCCGTACAGAGGTTTCCTAGAACCCTTCATACAGTTTATTGTGTGGGGGAAATATAAAGAGCTGTCTTATACCTTTCGTATACAGACAATGAACATTTTCTAAGAAGACCTGGTCAGTACGTGTGTACGAAACAAAAGTTATTTTCGGCACAGTGTCATTAAAGTACCAAATTTACAGATGGAGACAAACAGAACTCTTGTCAATTTTACATTAGCGACTATTTTCTGTATGAAGGCAGTACATGGCCGACTTTACACAGGAGACTCACCAAAACACTTGTTGACTGAGGAAAAGTTTGTCGATGTTTACCTTAGCGACCATTTTCTGTTTGAATGCGTGACAAAAAGAAGGACACATAATGAAATTTTGTTTATTTTTTGTTTATTTTTTTTTGTTTATTTTTGTTTATTTTTTATTTATTTTTTTTTGTATTAGAAGACACTGAGTATTTCTTGTTGTAGTCTGAATCTTTGTGTAAAGTGACGTTGCTAAAATGTAACTTACGTAATGACTCAACATCTTTAAAATGTATAAATGAAATTGTCGCTTACTTGGTATTATTGGCGATGCTGGAATCATATTTCTTAACCACAACCACAAATATGTGTTCTTCGTCAGCGACCGTGTAGACTGCTCAATCATACAACACAAATAATGTCATCAAATATTTTGGATTTTAATCGCCATCATCGCCAATAAAATCAAAATGACATAGACTATAAACTATTAAATGGTTTTACGGATTCAAATGTTGAATATTATTTTCAGATGGTATTGATATAAAATGTGAAAAAATGCAAATTAACTGTAATTACGTACATCATCCCACAATAGTGTAGTACGTAACAGCTTTGTGACCTTTGTGACGTACCAAGCAATTTCTGTAGACGTTGCAAACTATGATAAAATACATATATCGCATAATATTTATGAATATAAATGAATGTTCTTAAAGTGTAAGCATATATATGATTATTAATTAGATAAATGTGTAACAGGAGAGGAGAAAATGTAGCAGCCAGACCGGGGTTCGAACCCGGGACCATCCGAACTCTAGACGGACACTCTACCACTGAGCTACCTGGTCGCCAATGATCGACCCAGTCCAGTTCCGCTACACTCCTCCCTCTTTTTTTTCAATTCTTCGCCCCCGAAGACCACAAGTTCGGATATCCCCTTGCTAAGCATACACCTAATGCTTTTAAACAAGGATAGGCAAGCTCGCCAATTATGTAACAGGAGAGGAGAAAATGTAGCAGCCAGATCGGGGTTCGAACCCGGGACCCTCCGAACTCTAGACGGACACTCTACCACTGAGCTACCTGGTCGCCGATCATCGACCCAGTCCAGTTCCGCTACAAATGTATTGAAGTCAACCATTTGTAAAGCTACCAATGCGTTGACAAACTTTATGCACGACAAGGGAAATCTGGCATGTGACCAACCTGCCACGGACTACCAATATGATATCCCAAGACATGTGCCCTATCAGACTTCTCTGGTGTCAAAATCAATTGAAGAGTTCTAATAGACTAATTATGATTTCTACAATGCGAAACCTATTACAACTAGACACATGGATGAAATGGAAATCCTACAATATATTGAGGTCGCTGATCGAGACATTTAAGTTGACAGGCCTTTGTTAAATCAATAGAAAATGAAAGTAGAATCAATTGTTCTCGGTCACGCCCAGATATGATCACATGCCCACAGGAGGTCTTTTATTAGCAGTAGGGTGAAATATCGAGACGTAAATACACGATTCCACAGCTCCCGTGGGGGTCAAAAAGCACGCGCTGATTAACAGAAGCCGGAAATACTTATAAAAAACTACAGCAATATGTTGTGTTATTTATTAAAGCATGAAATTTACTTTCAATGATATACAGAAATGAATAGGTCATGTCACCGGTGGGATGAGAGGGCTGCCCGGTTAGACATAGCAAATAACGAACTTTCAGTGTCTGTTAACGCCACAAATACCATACTGAAAATGCAAAAATGAATTATGAATGAATTTAGATTATCTTCCTGTAACTTTAAGTGTCTTGAACTGTTGTTATTTTTTAACATATCCACGGGGTTTATGTAATAATAAATATCACCTTTCGGTCTTTTATCGGACGAGTAATATCGTAATATGTTTACCGGGGTCACTTAAAGTTCAACATATCACGTGGCCGGATACGAAAAGATGATAACCGGAAGTAGGGTGATAGAGTCAGTGGAGGGTACAAGGACACGGTTCAGGAGAAACAAGCATAATTAACGAGAAAAAGACATACATTGTTAAACTTCGTGGCACGTTTTCTCCTTTATCATACAATCGCCCTGTCCAATATACAAACAAAGGAGTAGCACACAATAGCAACGCCATATTGAATTGAACAATGACATGATGGATTCGACGACACAATAAAATCAACTGTAGGGAATTATCGACTTATCATCAAAAACACAAATACCATTGACTAGACGAAATCATCATTTACAATGTTTAAGGGACGACAAGATGAAATCAACAGCGACAAAATTGAATCAATATCAACAAGGTAGGGTTGCTGATTTCTGCCAGGGGCCGCGGTGGACGAGTGGTTAAGGTGTCCCGACACTTTATTACTAGCCCTCCACCTCTGGGTTACGAGTTCGAAACCTACGTGGGGCAGTTGCCAGGTACTGACCGTAGGCCGGTGGTTTTTCTCCGGGTACTCCGGCTTTCATCCACCTCCAAAACCTGGCACGTCCTTAAATGACCCTGGCTGTTAATAGGACGTTAAACAAAAACAAACCAAACAAACCAAATATTTCTGCCATTTCGTTGCTTCATTCTGCTGCCCCGCCAGAGCGATAATCCTCGTCTTTTCGCCCCCGATAATTAGCGTTAGGGTGTCACGACTCAACGCGAAATAACGAAAACGTGAGGTCGCTAATCAGTGGTGGTAATTTATTATCGGGGGCGCCAGAACGAAACATCGAAATGGCAGAAATCAGCCAACATAACAAGTTTTAAAAAAAAAACAGCCGGCACGCGTTATATGACGCTGCTCACAAAAACGTAACGTCATCATTTTACGTTGAGTAACCAAGTCATAAATGATGACCTCGTATATTTGACGAACATTCCAAGGAACATTGAAGATGGCGCGATGAAAAACTTTCATAAAAACTTTGGTTAAGTTACAAGAATGTGAGAAAAATAATCAATCATGGGTCCGTTCCGCGAACAAGGATATCTTAACCCTCGTGTAAGAGTTTGGCTGGCCAGCACTCGGCAAGCCTCGTGCTGACTGGCCAAACTCTGACACTCGGGTTGATATATCCTTGTCCACGGAACAGACCCATGTTAGATTCTGTTATTATACCTTTACGTTTTTTTCTCTATATAAAAGTAATGTGATGATTTGACTATCAGCCTCATCAACAACGGTTGCCCTCGGGCTAAAGCCCTCGTGCAACAGTTGTTGCCTCGGGTCTGACAAAATTACTATCGCCCTCATACCCATTTGATAACTGTATATTATTCCCTTTCCCTGTACAGGGATATCCGCAGTTTTACCGGTGTGAGATTTTTTTTGTCTTGAGACAAGCTACAACAATCGTATGTCGTCATTTCGACAATTCCATGACGTCACGGCGACAATACAATGACGTCTCGTCGACAATTCAATCACGTCACACCGGCACTCCTTTGGGGGTCAGACTTAATCTCAACCCTTGGGGTAAGATACTTAAGCTGCCAAACACTCGAGAAGCCTCGTGGTTGACAACTTAAGAATCTTCCCCTCGGGTTGTGATTTCCTTGTCCCATCCCCAAGGGAATGAAAGATTCTATTAGTTTGTACAATACCTACGGAGCAGTCAGATGTCCAGCTTTTGCGACCTGTAGACGAATCAAGCTTCCTCTACGCCACGAACCGGAACGTAAACGGTAATGAATATTTAATCCAGGTCAACCCGACATAAAAGTCATTACATTACAAACTACCACAGTCTAGTATTGTTAGTATTTATACTCCCACAGAGTGGTATCAATTGATAAATAAACTATGGTCTTACTTTGTAGGCTTCATTTTATTGTCACAACAAAAGTTCTTTTTTATGTTTTTTATCCCCTGGCCTTCATTCTTGTTTCGTATCCATAATTCATACTGCACTCTTGCTTTAGATACAAAGTTTTTTATTATTATTATTTTTCTCATATTTTAGTTTTATTGTGATGTTGGAATTTCTAATCTAAATAGCGTTTTCTGCCCATAACCCATGAACTAATTTCTAAAAATATTGTTTACGACTTATTGTTCCTCCTCCCTACAAAGTACCTTAAGAAATACGTTTTGTTTCTATCGTTTCATTGTAGGTTCTCGATATTGTTATTGTGTTTACGATCGCGCCCAGAAATCATACAAAATATATGAACACAAAAAAACAAAAAACAAAATCTTTTAACAATATTTTCAAAAGAAAACATTATCTGATTGCTAAGCAACAGCTTTTGTCACTGATACTTCCGTTACTCTTTGATTCTTCTTTTGTCTCTGTTACTTTCATCATTCTTTTATTCATCCGTTCATGATAAATTCTCTATATTTGACAGAACCTTACAAAATATGGGGAAGTATTACCTTCATGTATAGATCATACCTATCGATCATTTTAAATTAAGATTGAAAGGCTTTAACATTGAATTCCTAGTAAATATAAATATTATCAACGTCAATCGTAAGTATAAATGAAAGTTTGAAATAAAACAGGATCAAGACGTGAACTAGATATAGATTGACATTGAGAACATTAGTAAGTATGTGAAGGATTGGACCTGGTGTTCAGGAAGTGTTAGCGTCTCCTACGACAACCGACGGGAAACATTATGTCATTTCCTCAACACGAAAACCAGCATGGAACATGTCTGAATTCATATCGCACAGCAAAATACATTATTTTCCCAATAAGATCTAGATGTCGACCAGACATCTTTCACCGTAGTCTACATCATCTCGATCTCTCGAAATCCTCTGTTTTGCCGTCAGCAGTGGACATCTATGTCTCAGAAATCATGATATTGCAAACAAGTCCTTGAACGACGAAACGACATGGATATGTCAATATCGTAGACAGGGGAAAATGGAATGTTACTAATGACTTGGACATGTAAATATCGTAGACGGGAGAAGAAGGAATATCGTTTGCAGGGAAAGAAGGAATGCTACAATGAAGAAATGGGAAATTGAACATTGGGAAATTAAATTCATCAAACTTATCATACAGCTTAGTTGTTTTCTGTATTCTGCTGGTAATGTTGTAGACAAGATCGAGGTAAGCGACTGACACTGAAGAGTATGTAGACAGTTGCTCTAAATGGTATATCAGCTCGACATGATCGATGACGTTTTTATTATTTAAAGATAACGCATCATCAGTTTATCTAAAGATGGAACTGAGTGACATTTCAAGATCTCTAACACAGAGATCTCTAACACAGGTTTTGATAATCAACCTCGTGTAAAATCAAACGCAAGTGCAAGTCTGTTAAGAGGACACACTTCGTTCCTATGGAAATAGTTTTGGAAGACCTGAATACACAGAACGACAAAGGATGAAGTCACGTGATGTTAGGAGTATAACTTGTTTGTTAAATGTATTCATCATTAAAACATCGCCACCCGATCAAAACTATAACAGCAAGCATGTTAAAAGCAAATCCTGTAGACACATCGAGTTTCCCAAAGGACAGTGACGTTTAATTGATTTGTTTGGTTTGTTTTTGTTTAACGTCCTATTAACAGCCAGGGTCATTTAAGGACGTGCCAGGTTTTGGAGGTGGAGGAAAGCCGGAGTACCCGGAGAAAAACCACCGGCCTACGGTCAGTACCTGGCAACTCCCCCACGTAGGATTCGAACTCGCAACTCGACACCTTATAAACCACTCGGCCACCGCGGCCCCCACGGTGACGTTTAACAATGTATATTAGATAAGTAACTATTAATAGTTTTGGTAAAAAGACGATACTACTTTAAGACACGGTGACGTCATAAGTAGGGCTACTGTGCTTACGAAAACAAAGACTCATTACACCAAAATGGGTATTTATAGTATCCGATTCCAAGGCTACACGTTTGAAAGTTTGCTACTTCCGGTATTTTACAGTTATAAACAAAAAGGAACAATCACGTTCCTATGTACTTCTGATTATCTCCAAACCACAACATATACGTCAATGGCACAACGACCACAAAGGAAGTGTACATTTACGAGTGCGATACGGTTCAATCGTTCCGTTGACTAGATTGTGAGGTCGGCGATAACAAAGCAATGCTTTTTTCATTTTTTTTTTTTACTTATTAGTTATTGTTGGACTTACTTAATTTTTCCATATAAAATTCAGCGTATTATAAAAATTATTTTTATAATTATTGTTTATCTTATTTATTAGATTCATTTATTTCGGTTCAAGATGCATATTCTTTTTCATTGTTTCCGGTACAAACAGACTTGCAGAATGAATAACCGTAATCCAGGGTTGTCACGGGTTCATGATTTGTACTTTCGCTTTAAAAGGGATATTTTATGGCGACTTGATGGCATACCGCGGGTTTGTACTCGTAAATAATGTATGATCCCACACTCCGGGTAATTCGTGTCCTTGTTTATTGATCATCGAGTTATATGTCTGAGTACAGTCATGTTACTAATGCCCTCATCTCATGCAATGTCCGTGCGACAAGTCATCCGTAACGGACTCTCCAATATTTCATACCGAACTCCCCTAGTCCGTATCTTTCCAAAGTCGGTATCAAATCACTTCGGCAGAATCATTTACGAATTAAACAAAGCTTCCTAGAAGGACGACCACTGTAGAATAGAATTGTATCAGGCATTCATTCCCAAGACACTTTGTTTATGCATTCCAGTCCCAAGACAGTCTAATTATACCGAAACCCCATCCCCAGACACTCCATCTATGCCTCCCATTCCCCAGACACTCTATATATGCCTCCCATTCCCTAGACACTCTATATATGCCTCCCATTCCCAGACACTCCATCTATGCCTCCCATTCCCTAGACACTCTATATATGCCTCCCATTCCCAGACACTCCATCTATGTCTCCCATTCCCCAGACACTCTATATATGTCTCCCATTCCCAGACACTCTATATATGTCTCCCATTCCCCAGACACTCCATCTATGTCTCCCATTCCCCGACACTCCATCTATGTCTCCCATTCCCCGACACTCTATATATGTCTCCCATTCCCAGACACTCTATATATGTCTCCCATTCCCTAGACACTCTATATATGCCTCCCATTCCCCAGACACTCCATCTATGTCCCCCATTCCCCAGACACTCCATCTATGTCTCCCATTCCCCAGACACTCCATCTATGTCTCCCATTCCCCAGACACTTTATATATGTCTCCCATTCCCCAGACACTCCATCTATGTCTCCCATTCCCCAGACACTCCATCTATGTCTCCCATTCCCCAGACACTCCATCTATGTCTCCCATACCCCGACACTCGATCTATATCTCCCATACCCAGACACTCCATCTATGTCTCCCATTCCCCAGACACTTTATATATGTCTCCCATTCCCCAGACACTCCATCTATGTCTCCCATACCCCGACACTCCATCTATGCCTCCCATACCCCGACACTCGATCTATATCTCCCATACCCAGACACTCCATCTATGTCTCCCATTCCCCGACACTCCATCTATGCCTCCCATACCCCGACACTCGATCTATATCTCCCATACCCAGACACTCCATCTATGTCTCCCATTCCCCAGACACTCCATCTATGTCTCCCATTCCCCAGACACTCCATCTATGTCTCCCATTCCCTAGACACTCCATCTATGTCTCCCATTCCCCAGACACTCCATCTATGTCTCCCATTCCCCAGACACTTTATATATGTCTCCCATTCCCCAGACACTCCATCTATGCCTCACATTCCCCGACACTCCATCTATGTCTCCCATTCCCCAGACACTCCATCTATGCCTCACATTCCCCGACACTCCATCTATGTCTCCCATTCCCCAGACACTTTATATATGTCTCCCATTCCCCAGACACCCCATCTATGCCTCACATTCCCCGACACTCCATCTATGTCTCCCATTCCCCAGACACTCCATCTATGTCTCCCATTCCCCAGACACTTTATATATGTCTCCCATACCCAGACACTCCATCTATATCTCCCATACCCAGACACTCCATCTATGTCTCCCATTCCCCAGACACTCCATCTATGTCTCCCATTCCCCGACACTCCATCTATGCCTCCCATACCCCGACACTCGATCTATATCTCCCATACCCAGACACTCCATCTATGTCTCCCATTCCCCAGACACTCCATCTATGTCTCCCATACCCCGACACTCCATCTATGTCTCCCATACCCCAGACACTCCATCTATGCCTCCCATTCCCCAGACACTCCATCTATGTCTCCCATTCCCCAGACACTCGATCTATATCTCCCATACCCAGACACTCCATCTATGTCTCCCATTCCCCAGACACTCTATATATGCCTCCCATTCCCCAGACACTCTATATATGCCTCCCATTCCCTAGACACTCTATATATGTCTCCCATTCCCCGACACTCCATCTATGTCTCCCATTCCCCAGACACTCCATCTATGCCTCCCATACCCAGACACTCCATCTATGCCTCCCATTCCCTAGACACTCCATCTATGTCTCCCATTCCCCGACACTCCATCTATGCCTCCCATACCCAGACACTCCATCTATGCCTCCCATTCCCAGACACTCCATCTATGTCTCCCATTCCCCAGACACTCTATATATGCCTCCCATTCCCAGACACTCTATATATGTCTCCCATTCCCCAGACACTCCATCTATGCCTCCCATTCCCCGACACTCCATCTATGCCTCCCATACCCCGACACTCGATCTATATCTCCCATACCCAGACACTCCATCTATGTCTCCCATTCCCAGACACTCCATCTATGTCTCCCATTCCCAGACACTCCATCTATGCCTCCCATTCCCCAGACACTCCATCTATGTCTCCCATTCCCCGACACTCCATCTATGTCTCCCATTCCCCAGACACTCTATATATGTCTCCCATTCCCAGACACTCTATATATGTCTCCCATTCCCCAGACACTCCATCTATGCCTCCCATTCCCAGACACTCTATATATGCCTCCCATTCCCCGACACTCCATCTATGTCTCCCATTCCCCAGACACTCTATATATGCCTCCCATTCCCAGACACTCTATATATGTCTCCCATTCCCCAGACACTCCATCTATGCCTCCCATTCCCAGACACTCTATATATGTCTCCCATTCCCAGACACTCCATCTATGCCTCCCATTCCCCGGACACTCTATATATGCCTCCCAATCCCCAGACACTCTATATATACCTCCCATTCCCCAGACTCTCCATCTATGCCTCCCATCCCCAGACACTCCATATATGCCTCCCATTCCCCAAACACTCCATCTATGCCTCCCATTCCCCAGACTCTCCATCTATGCCTCCCATTCCCCAGACACTTTATATATGCCTCCCATTCCCCAGACTCTCCATCTATGCCTCCCATTCCCCAGACACTCCATCTATGCCTCCCATTCCCCAGACACTCCATCTATGCCTCCCATTCCCCAGACACTCCATCTATGCCTCCCATTCCCCGACACTCCATCTATGCCTCACATTCCCCAGACACTCCATCTATGTCTCCCATTCCCCAGACACTCCATCTATGTCTCCCATTCCCCAAACACTCCATATATGCCTCCCATTCCCCGACACTCCATCTTTATCTCCCATACCCCGACACTCCATCTATGCCTCCCATTCCCCAGACACTCTATATATGCCTCCCATTCCCCAGACACTCCATCTATGCCTCCCATTCCCAGACACTCCATCTATGCCTCCCATTCCCCGACACACCATCTATGTCACCCATACCCCGACACACCATCTATGCCTCCCATTCTCCAGACACTCCATCTATGTCACCCATACCCCGACACACCATCTATGCCTCCCATTCTCCAGACACTCCATCTATGTCACCAATACCCCGACACACCATCTATGCCTCCCATTCCCCAGACACTCCATCTATGTCTCCCATTCCCCGACACACCATCTATGCCTCCCATTCCCAGACACTCCATCTATGCCTCCCATTCCCCGACACACCATCTATGTCACCCATACCCCGACACACCATCTATGCCTCCCATTCTCCAGACACTCCATCTATGTCACCCATACCCCGACACACCATCTATGCCTCCCATTCTCCAGACACTCCATCTATGTCACCCATACCCCGACACACCATCTATGCCTCCCATTCCCCAGACACTCCATCTATGTCTCCCATTCCCCGACACACCATCTATGCCTCCCATTCCCCAGACACTCCATCTATGTCACCCATACCCCGACACACCATCTATGCCTCCCATTCCCCAGACACTCCATATATGCCTCCCATTCCCCACACACTCCATCTATGTCCCCCATTCCCCAGACACTCCATCTATGTCCCCATTCCCCGACACGCTATATATGTCTCCCATAGCCCGACACTCCATCTATGCCTCCCATTCCCCAGACACTCTATTTATGCCTCCCATTCCCCGACACTCTATATATGCCTCCCATACCCCAGACACTCCATCTATGCCTCCCATTCCCCAGACACTCTATATATGTCTCCCATTCCCCAGACACTCCATCTATGCCTCTCATTCCCCAAACACTTTATATATGCCTCCCATTCCCCAGACACTCCATCTATGCCTCCCATTCCCCAGACACTCCATCTATGCCTCCCATTCCCGAGACACTCTATTTATGCCTCCCATTCCCCGACACTCTATATATGCCTCCCATACCCCAGACACTCCATCTATGCCTCCCATTCCCCAGACACTCTATATATGTCTCCCATTCCCCAGACACTCCATCTATGCCTCTCATTCCCCAGACACTTTATATATGCCTCCCATTCCCCAGACACTCCATCTATGCCTCCCATTCCCCAGACACTCCATCTATGCCTCCCATACCCCAGACACTCCATCTATGCCTCCCATTCCCCAGACACTCTATATATGTCTCCCATTCCCCAGACACTCTATATATGCCTCCCATACCCCGACACTCCATCTATACCTCCAATTCCCCAGACACTCCATCTATATCTCCCATACCCCGACACTCCATCTATGTCTCCCATACCCCGACCCTCCATATATGCCTCCCATTCCCCAGACACTCTATTTATGCCTCCCGTTCCCCAGACACTCTATGTATGCCTCACATTCCCCAGACACTCCATCTATGCCTCCCATTCCCGACACTCCATCTATGTCTCCTATTCCCCGACACTCCGTCTATGTCTCCCTTTCCCCGACACTCCATCTATGCCTCCCATTCCCCAGACACTCCATCTATATCTCCCATACCCCGACACTCCATCTATGTCTCCCATACCCCGACACTCCATCTATGTTTCCCATACCCCGACACTCCATCTATGTCTCCCATACCCCGACACTCCATCTATGCCTCCCATTCCCCAGACACTTTATATATGCCTCCCATTCCCCAGACACTCCATCTATGCCTCCCATTCCCCAGACACTCCATCTATGCCTCCCATTCCCCGACACTCCATCTATGTCTCCCATTCCCCAGACACTCCATCTATGCCTCCCATTCCCCAGACACTCTATATATGCCTCCCATTCCTCGACACTCCATCTATGCCTCCCATTCCCCACACACTCCATCCATGTCTCCCATTCCCAGACACACCATCTATGCCTCCCATTCCCCAAACACTCCATCTATGTCTCCCATTCCCCAAACACTCCATCTATGCCGCCCATTCCCAGACACACCATCTATGCCTCCCATTCCCCGACCCTCCATCTATGCCTCCCATTCCCCAAAACTCCATCTATGTCTCCCATACCCCGACACTCCATCTATGCCTTCCATTCCCAAGACACTCCATCTATGTCTCACATTCCCCAGACTCTCCATCTATGCCTCCCATTCCCCGACCCTCCATCTATGTCCCCCATTCCCCAGACACTCCATCTATGCCTCCCATTCCCCAGACACTTTATATATGCCTCCCATTCCCCAGACACTCTATATGTCTCACTTTCCCCAGACACTCCATCTATGCCTCCCATTCCCCAGACACTCTATATATGCCTCCCAATCCCCAGACACTCTATATATGCCTCCCATCCCCCAGACTCTCCATCTATGCCTCCCATCCCCAGACACTCCATCTATGCCTCCCATTCCCCAGACACTCCATCTATGCCTCCCATTCCCCAGACACTCCATCTATGCCTCACATTCCCCAGACACTCCATCTATGACTCCCATTCCCCAGACACTCCATATATGCCTCCCATTCCCCGACACTCCATCTTTATCTCCCATACCCCGACACTCCATCTATGCCTCCCATTCCCCAGACACTCCATCTATGCCTCCCATTCCCCAGACACTCCATCTATGCCTCCCATTCCCCAGACATTCCATCTATGCCTCCCATTCCCCAGACACTCCATTTATGCCTCCCTTTTCCCAGACACTCCATCTATCCCTCCCAATCCCCAGACACTCCATTTATGCCTGTTATTTCCTAGACACTTTATCTATACTAAATTCCCATTCCTCAGATTTTCTATCTATACGTAATTTCCTCCAACAGTAAAACCCTCGCGCGCTTCAATCCGGACCAACAAAAGTGAATAACGTGAACTGATACCAAAACAACAGGAAAAACAGCATTAGTAAGGAACAAAAATACAACAACAGTGAGGAATACAAAAACAACATGGGGAACACAAAAACAGCAACAATGACGAACATACAAACAACAACAGTGAGTAACACAAAACAACAGTGAGGAATACAAAAACAACATGGAGAACACACAAACAACAACAGTCAGGAACACAAAACAACAGTGAGGAATACATAACAACATGGGGAACACACAAACAACAACAGTCAGGAACACAAAAACAGCAACAATAACGAACATACAAACAACAACAATGAGGAACACAAAACAACAACAACAGTGGAGAACACACAAACAACAACAGCGAGGAACACACAAACAACAGCATCAGTGGGGAACACACAAACAACAACAGTGAGGAACACACAAACAACAACATTAGTGGGAAACACACAAACACCAACATTGAGGAACACACAAACAACAACAACAACAGGGAGGAACAATCAAACAACAACAACAGTGAGGAACACACAAACAACAACATCAGTAAGGAACACACAAACAACAACAGTGAGGAACACACAAACAACAACATCAGTGGGGAACAAACAAACAACAACATCAGTGGGGAACACACAAACACCAACAGTGAGGAACACACAAACAACAACATGAGTGGGAAACACACAAACACCAACAGTGAGGAACACACAAACAACAACATCAGTGGGGAACACACAAACAACAACAGTGAGGAACACAAAAACAACAACAGTAAGGAACACACAAACAACAACAGTGAGGAACACAAAAACAAGGACGGTGAGGAACACAAACAACGACAGTGAGGAACACACAAACACCAACAGTGAGGAACACACAAACAACAACAACAGTGGGGAACACACAAACACCAACAGTGAGGAACACACAAACAACAACAACAGTGAGGAACACAAAACAACACCAACAGTGAGGAACACAAAAACCCTTAGATGACGTCATAATAATGGACTGATCAATAATTATTGTAATTATTGATAAAATAAAAACAAAAAAAGCCAAATGTGTAAAAATGCAAATATTCCACACTTGTACCTCCGTCCCAATATACACCCGAATAAAGATGACCTTCAATGCAACTCGAAGAATAAAAAAATTATCAGTATACTGAAATAAATAACATCACGAAACATAAAATGTCTGTGCATCAGTGCAATGATGAGGTAAGTTTTCATGATTTCTGGTAAAATTTAATAAACATTATATTACATGTTACATGTAAAGACACCGTACACACAACTTGCCTGAGACGTCGTCTTCAATCTTCCACATCTATCCTTAAAGATTCTGTATCTATTCCTAAGGCGTTAACAATATACAAATTTACAAGATTTGAAGCCACACTTCCAGTTTAGATAAAATCATGATTTAAACATTCTGTTAGAGTAATACTGTTCGTACTGAAGTACATGATAGCGGTTTTGACGAACTCAAGTGTTCCTCGCACTTATGTCGTCAAAATCCTTTTTAACATCCCGCGTTATTGAGAGGAGCAGACAAATCTTCTGACACAGTGGGAAGTTTTCTCAGGTATCACACGATGTTTATCAATATTTCTGTTATACAGCGCGATCGTCTCTAGAAGTTATTGCGAACTTCATATACGTTGTTATGGCAAAAAAAGTAAAAGTTTGGAGCCAAATGATGAAATTGTTTGGTTTACCAAGTAATTGTATAGCTATATTTATTGTTTCAACAAGTGATGGAGCAATGTCGCTTTATACGGTTAAAAAACCAAACGTCGAGCTCTGTCGAAGGATTTTCGAGAAATTATTCCTTATTTTGATTTGACGTAAGTATTTCATGTGTAACATCACTTTCATTAATAAAAAAAATCACAAGATAAAACAGCGAATGTATGGTACATATTAGACAGGTAAAAACGCAAATTCTCATAGATGAGAGTCACCACGTGTTTGGTAAGTAAATTGTTACATTAATATCACGTGCAGTCAATGTAAGTAAAAAGTATTGTTTGTGACATCATTGTCATGAGGGCATAAAAACTTACTATAAATATTGAATAACATTCTGAATATGTCATGTCAAAATCAGATCATTCATTCATAATTCAGTTTTCCAAATGATGAAATAATTACCGTCTAAATATGAATATTTATTAATATTCATATAAGAGAATACATCCCTAATTACCAAAGTAATTGGTGACGAAATTGGCCAGGATGGCTGTGGAAATCACATAATCATGTTACTGGACCTACCAACCTACTGTAAGCATAGCGCCAAACGTACATCTATCAGAATGAAAACGTCACTAGTGCATTGTCATATTTCTCCAAATGTCCGGAATCATTTTAGCCTTGCCCCAGTGATCTATGGGATCGTTAACGACAGCATGAAACCCCTATATAAGATACAATCGACTTAAGCTAGACCCGTGTTTCGATTCGCAAAATTAATTTCGGACTTTCATCCCAATGGTATATGAGCTCCTAAGAAACACTTATAGCTTTTGCCTCGTAAATACTGTGCTCTTCTCTCCGACACTTGATTGTAAGTGGGGCTAGTGTGATGTCTAGATAACCGGGTATTTCCCGTACTCAAGGAAACGTCAGCAGTATATCTTGGCCCGACTTCATTAGTCGAAGAAACGTCAGCAGTATGTGTTGTCCCGGCTTCAGTGGTCGAGGAAACGTCAGCAGTATGTCTTGTCCCGACTTCATTAGTCGAGCAAACGTCAGCAGTATAATACGTTGGCCCGACTTCAGTAGTCGAGGAAACGTCAGCAGTATATGTTGTCTCGACTTCAGTAGTCGAGGAAACGTCAGCATTATATATTGTCCCGACTTCAGTAGTCAAGGAAACGTCAGCAGTATGTGTTGTCACGACTTCATTAGTCGAGCAAACGTCAGCAGTATATGTTGTCTCGACTTCAGTAGTCAAGGAAACGTTAGCAGTATGTGTTGTCCCGACTTCAGTAGTCGAGGAAACGTCAGCATTATATATTGTCCCGACTTCAGTAGTCAAGGAAACGTCAGCAGTATGTGTTGTCACGACTTCATTAGTCGAGCAAACGTCAGCAGTATGTGTTGTCCCGGCTTCAGTGGTCGAGGAAACGTCAGCAGTATATCTTGTCCCGACTTCAGCAGTCGGGGAAACGTCAGCAGTATATGTTGTCCCGACTTCAGTAGTCGAGGAAACGTCAGCAGTATATGTTGTCCCGACTTCAGTAGTCGAGGAAACGTCAGCAGTATGTGTTGTCCCGACTTCAGTAGTCGAGGAAACGTCAGCAGTATATCTTGTCCCGACTTCAGCAGTCGGGGAAACGTCAGCAGTATATCTTGTCCCGACTTCAGCAGTCGGGGAAACGTCAGCAGTATATGTTGTCCCGACTTCAGTGGTCGAGGAAACGTCAGCAGTATGTGTTGTCCCGACTTCAGCAGTCGGGGAAACGTCAGCAGTATATGTTGTCCCGACTTCATTAGTCGAGGAAACGTTAGCAGTATATCTTGTCCCGACTTCATTAGTCGAGGAAACGTTAGCAGTATATGTTGTCCCGACTTCAGTAGTCGAGGAAACGTCAGCAGTATGTGTTGTCCCGACTTCAGTAGTCAAGGAAACGTCAGCAGTATGTGTTGTCACGACTTCATTAGTCGAGCAAACGTCAGCAGTATATGTTGTCTCGACTTCAGTAGTCAAGGAAACGTTAGCAGTATGTGTTGTCCCGACTTCAGTAGTCGAGGAAACGTCAGCATTATATATTGTCCCGACTTCAGTAGTCAAGGAAACGTCAGCAGTATGTGTTGTCACGACTTCATTAGTCGAGCAAACGTCAGCAGTATGTGTTGTCCCGGCTTCAGTGGTCGAGGAAACGTCAGCAGTATATCTTGTCCCGACTTCAGCAGTCGGGGAAACGTCAGCAGTATATCTTGTCCCGACTTCAGCAGTCGGGGAAACGTCAGCAGTATATGTTGTCCCGACTTCAGTGGTCGAGGAAACGTCAGCAGTATGTGTTGTCCCGACTTCAGCAGTCGGGGAAACGTCAGCAGTATATGTTGTCCCGACTTCATTAGTCGAGGAAACGTTAGCAGTATATCTTGTCCCGACTTCATTAGTCGAGGAAACGTTAGCAGTATATGTTGTCCCGACTTCAGTAGTCGAGGAAACGTCAGCAGTATGTGTTGTCCCGACTTCAGTAGTCGAGAAAACGTCAGCAGTATATATTGTCCCGACTTCAGTAGTTGAGGAAACGTTAGCAGTATATCTTGTCCCGACTTCAGTAGTCGAGGAAACGTCAGCAGTATATCTTGTCCCGACTTCAGTAGTTGAGGAAACGTCAGCAGTATGTGTTTTCCCGACTTCAGTAGTCGAGGAAACGTCAGCAGTATATGTTGTCCCGACTTCATTATTCGAGGAAACGTCAGCAGTATGTGTTGTCCCGACTTCAGTAGTCGAGGAAACGTTAGCAGTATGTGTTGTCCCGACTTCAGTAGTTAAGGAAATGTCAGCAGTATGTGTTGTCCCGACTTCAGTAGTCGAGGAAACGCTGGTTGTTGCATGTTGCCCCGATTTCGTGTGTTTATATCACACCAGGTTGTATTTGTTACAGGCCAGACCTAAAGACAGTATTGATTCCGTTTATCAACTTGTGACAAAACATGGATACACTGACAATGTAAGTTCAATAGATAACGAAAGTGAATCTATTTAAAGGATTATTCTCCTGGTCTGTTGATATGTAGGTTAATGGTACGCTATGTCACGTGGTATACTGCATGTATTACAAAAATCACTATAGCATGAACGCATTAATGATGTGCTTCTTGGATTCATGGCCCCCGTTGAATTTCGGCGTCTTTTGGTTAGTATTTCCTTGAAGCTTGTAGCTACCTCAAATGACATCACATGAGAGTCCAGTCACGTGCTAACTAGAATCGTTAGAGTTAAGTGTATTGTCCAAGGACACAGTCTCGACACCACAGGATTGTCCTACTCGGACTCAGCTTTTTGTCTGGTTTAAATTCGATTTCATCACATTTGTTTTCATTTGTAGACAATAAAACCTGTACAAAGGTCTCGGAAACACATCTGAAGACAGCAATTTAAGGTGACTGACCACCATTAAAGGTTACTGACACCAATTAAATGTGACTAACAACCATTAAAAGTGACTGACAACAATTAAAGGTACAGTGTAACTGACAACAATTAAAGGTGACTTACAACAGTTAAAGGTGACTGACAACCATTTAAGGTGACTGACAACCGTTAAAAGTGACTGACAACCGTCAGAAGTGACTGACAACCGTTAAAAGTGACTGACAACACTTAAAGGTGACTGACAACACTTAAAGGTGACTGACAACCGTTAAATGTGACTGACAAGAATTAAAGGTGACTGACAACCGTTAAAGGTGACTGACAACACTTAAAGGTGACTGACAACCGTTAAAGATGACTGATAACCGTTAAATGTGACTGCCAACCGTTAAAAGTGACTGACAACCATTAAAGGTGACTGACAACCGTTAAAGGTGACTGACAATTAAAGGTGACGGACAACTATTAAAGGTGACTGACAACTATTAAAGGTGACTGACAACTATTAAAGGTGACTGACAACTATTAAAGGTGACTGACAACCATTAAAGGTGACTGACAACCGTTAAAGGTGACTGACAACTATTAATGGTGACTGACAACCGTTAAAGGTGACTAACAACAATTAAAGGTGACTGACAACCGTTAAAGGTGACTGACAACAATTTAAGATGACTGACAACCGTTAAAGGTGACTGACAACTATTAAAGGTGACTGACAACCATTTAAGGTGACTGCATCAGTCACGGGTTTGCGTGATGTATAAAAGTGAAGACTTTTAAGAAAGAAAATAAATTGGGGGAAAATGCTTCAATAGGCTCATTCAGTAGAAAAAAGACTGAAACTCGCCTCAGTAATTTCCCATGCGAACGCTCACAACGCAGCCCTGGCGGAGAGTAGAGAACTAAGGGACAGAACCAGGCTATAGAAAACCATATACAGAAATTGGGAAACGGGCCGGTCTGTGCTGTCGTGGCTGTGTCCTTTGGCAAGACACTTTATCCCAATTACTCTGGGTATGTATGTAGTTCAGTGTGGTAGCCACCAACCACTACAGGTAAAACCTCAAAATGATCCTGACTGCTATCGTATCATTTCTAACGATGCTGCGGGAATAAGAAAGCAATCGTTTACTCTGGATACAGTCCAGGTTATAATACCGATTCAAGGTTAACGACTTACTCTACGATTGACACTGTATTGAACTATTGCAAACCATATGGCACCAATATTTGTGATCTTTGTGTGTATTTCTGCTGTAACATACAGTGGGCATGTAGCCAGATGATTATTGGAACGTGCTGATTATAAGCGCTTTCCATATTTATCATCGTAATACCCTTGATATTGTACCTAAACTAATGCACCTCTACTACCACACACATAGACTGTTCCACGAACGTATACACTGTGTTGTGATATATAAACTACAACACATTGTTAAACATATATTACTACACATAGATTGCATGGAATAATGAGAAATGTGTTGATTTTACAACAATTGCGAAACAAGCTACATTCTATATCAACTTGTATTAATCAGAGCTTGTTAGCCCGGATTGAAAAACTGAAAATGGAAAATCTTATTTTATTTCTCTTCACAAACTTAGATGTATAGAGAAAAACTTGTTTACAGCAATGTACAAACAAAGCATTTGATGCGTATGGAGGACAAATTTATGAGATTTTTTGAAACATCATTTTGATAAATTTACATTTTTACAATTTACCTTTTTTTTGTTCATTATTTCTGAACATTTGGCAATTCATATACATATACATACATATCTTTTTCTTTCTGTATTCAAAAAAGGACATTTCAGTAGATAATGGCATTCATCAGGAAGCGCGCTAGGGGTGTTACTGTTGGAGGAAACCGGAGTACCCGGAGCAAACCCACGTGTGTCGGACAGGTGACCGCCTACCTTTCCACGTCCGATCGGGAAATCCTAATGTAATTAAATTCTCATCCTTGACAAATACTTATGATACTGACTTGCAAAGAAATTATCTGATTTATATTTTCCACTGTTTGTCCTCCATAAATAAGTTTATAAATATATTTATTTTATCAACTGTGAACACCATTATTGTATGTACATGTATATGTTTGTAAATAGAATGAAATAAAACTCTCCTGTATCCCGGCCGCCTATATGAAAGGTGACCGGTTACCACTGTGTCATCCGACCATCCAAAACCCTCAGTGACATAATGAACATATTGCACGTGACAAAAATCCAAAACACATTTTGCTACAAAAAACCTAAAATCAGATACATTAAAAACAACATACATATTGCTGCAAACAACACACATATCGTTCCAAACAACACATATATTGCAACAAACAACACACATATTGCTGCAAACAACATACATATTGATGCAAACAAAACACATATTGCTGCAAACAACACACATATTGCTGCAAACAACACACAAATTGCTGCAAACAACACACATATTGCTGCAAACAACACACAAATTGCTGCAAACAACATACATATTGCTGCAAACAACACACAAATTGCTGCAAACAACACACATATTGCTGCAAACAACACACAAATTGCTGCAAACAACACACATATTGCTGCAAACAACACACAAATTGCTGCAAACAACATACATATTGCTGCAAACAACACACAAATTGCTGCAAACAACACACATATTGCTGCAAACAACACACATAATGCTGCAAACAACACACATTTTGCTGCAAACAACACACATATTGCTGCAACCAACTCACATACAAGTACGTATGAAAGAACAAACAGACAAAATATCCGCCTACACAAATATTACGAGTTCTACAAACAACAACATTATTGTTACAGGTACAAATAACAAAACATATATACATTCAGTAAAAACAGCAGAACATGTTAATTAACAAAACTTACCGAACAAAAGTATTACATTGATCAGATGCTTTGTTGCTGAACTTGGAACAACCTCAACTTAATGAAGCAGATAAGCACTTTACAATCACCGTTATTTAGCTTTGTCAGTGTGTTTGTATAGGATGATTAATCATTATCTCAATCGTGGCTGATCAATACGAACAAGTACCTGAGTATGATTATTGTGAATTGGAATGACACTACCAACATCCAGGTCTCGACATATTAATTAAATATAATTGAATTCCTGACTACTGCGAGACCATGTCATCAGTTCGGTATTTCAGACCTGGACAACTTACCTGTACCATTTATCGGACCGAGTTATTAATAAGCATCATTAAGGTGTAGTTTTACAGGTATGTCGATATCTAGGTCACCTGTGAGTTGGTACAATCAGTGTTAATTTCCTATATTCAGCGTTGTGGAATGTTCCTGGTATCAGACATAATCTGCTTTCTTCTCGATTAAACAGGGCATGTAATACACGCACAGATCTCGTTGACTCAAACTTCTTGCAAAACACGTCTAAATTATGATGGACGTTCAAATTTGTTATTCCCTCGGATTTTAATCCTAGAATGTTTACTTTTATTGAAAACTTGTCTTTTTGTTAAAACTAAAGGATCAGATATTGAGTTTCCGGAACGTGCATTCGTTTCAGAACACAAAGTAAGGCACGTACAATCAAATATCAAATACACTGTATAGTAGAAAGAGAAGGGTGGATTATTTATATAGAGCTATCGTGAGTTTTCCTCCTATTTTAATCGCCTCCCAGGTATCGGCATGTATCCCTTAACATCAATGACGAGACCCGATATGATACCTGTAATTAAGGAATGTACAAAGACAAGACACAACCGTTTCCACATCTATATATAACTTCCGGATGGTCATGACTTTTGTATTACTCGTCAATGTTTTGTCTTTCTCATGGATGCTTTGTCTTTCTAATGAATGTTTGGTCTTTCTCATCAATAGTTTGTCTTTCTCGTAAATATTGAGTCTTTCTCATCAATGTTTTGTCCTCCTCATGAACTTTGTTTATTTCTCATGAATGCTTCTCTTTGTCATTAATGTTTTGTCTTTCTCATGAAGGCTTTGTCTTTCTCATGAATCCTTTCTCTTTGTCATGAATATTTTGTCTTTTTTATGAATGTTTTGTCTTTCTCATGAATATTTTGTCTATCTTATGAATGTTTTGTCTTTCTCTAATTGTCTTTCTAATGAATAGTTTGTCTTTCCCATGACTGCTTTGTCTTTCTTATTAATGTTTTGTCTTTCCTATTTATAGTTTGTCTTTGTCATGAATATTTTGTCTTTATCATGAATACTTTGTCTTTCTGATGGATGCTTTGTCTATTTCATGAATGTTTTGTTTTTCGCACGACTTTTGGGGGTTTTGAATAAACAACACTTCTGCTGTTTACGGGTTTGGCTATTGTTTTTTCATTACCACTGAAAGAAAGAATTCTTCCCTGTACAATGAATGTTTTCTTTTGGGGCTTAGAGCGAAGATTGACAAAATTTAATAATTCATTCTGAGGTCATTTCAGCAAAGAGGTCGCAGCCGATTTCCATTGTTATTTTTTTGTCTTTTGGTGGATTTTTGCGCTTGCTGACAAGAAACAAAGAAATACATCACAGGCTTTCAAGAAATGATGAAATGTTGAAGTCGTATAGGTGTCATCATGTTCTGGTTAAGAAATACCCTTTATCGTTTTGCGATATGAAAGGCGAGCGTGTTACCACTGTGCCACCCGTCCCTCGGTCAAAGACTGATACATTATTACAATACAGTATTGATGACGTATCTAGTGGAGGAAACATCAAATAGGTACACATACTAGTGTATAGGACAAACTCTTAATTGTTTAATATCTTTGAGTTTCAGTAAAAAAAATATTCAAAAATATATTTCAACCTTTCCGTCACAGAAACTGCAACGAGAGCAAAGCCGAGATTTGATTAGCCAATACATCTGTATACCTATGTATAATATTACGTTCTGGTTTCGTGTTTAGATCACGAATACGAAAATGTGTTGTTTCACGATTCCCATTTTCCACTCCAGATTTTGAACAATCGCTTTATTGATAGAGAATTTGTAAGAAAATTATGCTGGAATAATAATCAGGCCGATTATGTAGATTTTAGTCCCTTTATCGGAAACACGTAAAGCGTTAACGATGCCTTATACGTACACGAAGAGGCAAATTTACACGCTCACATCCGGTCCTGCGCAGAAAACAAGAAAAGCATTGCCTAGCACCTGGGAACATGTAACATGTACTTAAATTTGTTGCCAATTTAAAACGATATAATGGACACTTTTTCTTCGCAATCAAATTCGATTCTATTGTAATTTATTTCCGAAATTAGAATTTAAGTGAATATATTGAATTTAAGATTATTTTCGTGTGTTTTCATTAGTTTACGAGTGCCAGGTAATTCTGGAGCGGTATCATAAACTCCATTTCAATGTTTACGAATCGGATTTAACTAGAAAAAGGTCAAGTGGGGCGAGTGGGGGCGTGTAATGTACGTGCACTGTTTGGCTCCGAAATTATCAGCGGTATGCTGTAACCTGATATACACTCTGTTATGTAAATACACATGCGTAGCCTGACTTGAATAGTTTGTATTTAGCAAGGTTTACCGATTAGAATAAAGAGTGCAGTTATGTCACTTTTGTCGGGCGACATATTAAACGCGTGATATAAGCGATACAAGACATTTCTAATCGTTTTGTGGTGGTAACATAAAGGCTAGTTGGCAATCTGAGACGACGAAGAAAGTTTTTAAGAATAAACAATATGTCACAATTCGCCAGACTAAGACTTCAAGACGATTACAGTTAGCGATCTAAAATGGCTGAACACATCTCTTTCCCAGTCTCAGAAAGTTATTGGTATATAATAGTCCTGCACTCTTTCTGTCTCAGAAGTCATTGGTATATAATAGTCCTGCATTCTTTCTGTCTCAGATTAGTCCCGCACTCTTTCTGTCTCAGAAGTCATTGGTATATAATAGTCCCGCACTCTTTCTGTCTCAGAAGTTATTGGTATATAATAGTCCCGCACTCTTTCTGTCTATGAAGTCATTGGTATATAATAGTCCCGCACTCTTTCTGTCTCAGAAGTTATTGGTATATAATAATCCTGCACTTTTTCCGTCTCAGAAGACTTTGGTAAATATTTTCCATCTCACCTGTGTTTGTCCGGGGAAGGGCGCCGGAAATGTGTTCTGGCGGGGTGGGACGGTGTTTTGTCAACGCCAATAAACATTCATGAATTTATGATGTTTGAAAATAAAAATAAGGTATGACATTTTAAATCAAATTACCGTTGCATAAATCGTAAACTGTGCCAACCAAGTGTATTGTTATGTTATTTTTTACACAACTGATAATGCAGTTAGTCATGGAATTATAATCACTACTCACTTGAAATTCCACACTGTAATAATAATTAGAAGGTAAACTTGATCTTTTAGCGATCGTATATACAGAGTTGAGGTGAGTCATCACATTTTATCTGCTCAGTAAACACACACAAGCTATATGGACTGGTGGCTGATTTTCATTTTCATTTGAATTTTCTCAAATACGAGGTGTAAACACGAAATGTAAGTGGTATGACGTCATCAAATCTCAAATCATGGGCCGATATTGAGCAGCCATATTTGTTGATTATGTTTTCAGCAATTATAACTGCCTTGGGTATTAATCAAGGAGCCCCCTTAATAGAGGTCGGTAATGCATCATGGGAAATCGGGTGGGGTTGAGGAAAGGTGTGTGGGGGAGGAAGGGAGGGGAGAAAAGTCGACAGACTGGGTTTATTTAGTCTACAGAATGGATGTTGATGGAAACTACATATGCCCATGCGCAGTTTAGAAATATCTGGCGGTATTTGCAAACGAACCTTGTTGTTTTTTATACTTTCGAAACGATTCCGTGTAGGTGATTTTTCCTATTTGTGTGTCTTATTCCCGAGGCATAATGTCAATTTCTTTGTATGTTTATACCGACGACTATATTTATACTTAAATTGGCTTTACATACGTATATATTTATATAAATACATTATATATATACATATATATTGGCTTTATATACGTCCCTGTCTGGAACCCTCGATCCCTTCGTTGTCTTCTTATCTAGTGTACAAGTATATTTTCATTGTCTTAAAGTTGATTGTTAAGTATACGTGCCAGTTTATTTTCGCACTTTGATACTTGATTTGAATATACGTGTCTGTAACAACGGAACATTGACCACAGACAAGATATCTTAACACTGAAGAACTTTCTGCTGCAAACAATTAATTTCATTATATTAATATGCTCTTATAAATATATATTATATTCATTTATCTTGTAATTTTTGGTTTTATATTATAAACTGTAACGTTACGAAATGATAAAAATAATTAACGTGAAATTATCTGTAGTTGAAACAAATGACAAATGTTAGGTAAATACAGCAAAATTGTTGAAAACATGATAAAAAAAAAGTCCACCAACTTTGTGTTTAGATATTTGTATTTTCACGATTATAAACAGCGCGTGCTTTGAAATAGGGGACAAACGAGAAGATAATCGCCTTTTTCCACACAGAAACGGGCCTTTTAAAACGTAACTGAAAACAAACGCATAAAAATTAAATTTCCAAAATTCGAAACATCAAACTGGCGAGCTTACAGCGTAATTAAGATAAAAGGGAAGAAGCTCATTGAAGAAAACAATAATTTCTTTTGAACAAGAAGCAACTACATTTTTGTATTTTAGAAGGCATTGACGTTACATTGTAACCGTCCCGTTAATATGATACTATTTGGTTAAAATTGGATATGTAAAAGTCCAAGAGGACAAGGAATCGTGAAAATAAAGAACCAGTTTCCTTAGATCTGAAACTTCTTACGATTATCACCGCTGGTAACAATAACATCATACGATTACAAACACACGTAACATTGAATCTAACATGCACGTGCTCGAGAAAGGGATTAGCACCTTTTTACATGTAAAGTTCTACACAAGCTATATTTGTCAATGTGTCAGGGTAAACAATTGTGGCACAATGAACACTCCCTTTACTGTCGTATGATAATGGTACAACGAACTCTCCCTCTACTGTCGTATGTTTATGGTACAACGAACTCTCCCTCTACTGTCGTATGTTTATGGTACAATGAACTCTCCCTCTACTGTCGTATGTTTATGGTACAATGAACTCTCCCTCTACTGTCGTATGAGTATGGTACAATGAACTCTCCCTATACTGTCGGATGATTATGGTACAATGAACTCTCCCTCTACTGTCGTATGAGTATGGTACAATGAACTCTCCCTATACTGTCGGATGATTATGGTACAATGAACACCCCCTTTATTGTCGTATGGTAATGGCACAATGAACTCTCCCTATACTGTCGGATGATTATGGTACAATGAACACTCCCTTTACTGTCGTATGATAATGGTACAATGAACTCTCCCTATACTGTCGTATGTTTATGGTACAATGAACTCTCCCTCTGCTGTCGGATGATTATGGTACAATGAACTCTCCCTCTACTGTCGTATGGTAATGGTACAATGAAGTCTCCCTCTACTGTCGTATGATTATTGTACAATGAACTCTCCCTCTACTGTCGTATGATTATTGTACAATGAACTCTCCCTCTACTGTCGTATAATTATTGTACAATGAACTCTCCCTCTACTGTCGTATGTTTATGGTACAACAAACTCTCCCTCTACTGTCGTATGATTATTGTACAATGAACTCTCCCTCTACTGTCGTATATTAATGGTACAATGAACTCTCCCTCTACTACCATAGGATTTTGTTACAATGAACTCTCCATCTACTGTCGTTTTGGCCATTTTCGTTTTTGCGGTCCAAACGGTTGGACCAGTTGTACCAGAGTTTTAGGTTTATGAAATAAAGACGGACCTGGTGATCTTAAATATTGTTTTCAATCGAGCCTTGGAAAAGACTTCCAAGGCCTGTATTAACATTTGCATGTCCGTCAAGATATATATTTGAAATATTACATTTAATAAACGAACAGCTCCTTGGTGATGGTACAATGGCGATGTATTGGGAGTTACCGTATATTTGTATTTTGCAGTAAATGAAACCTGCTTGTAGGAAAGGTACATTTAGTACCAGAGTAAAATGTTCTTTTCTGACTTAAAACTAAAGTTTGTTTACTTTGTCAAAACGCCTTCGACAAATATCTTTAGTATTGTCAACGAGATCCGTGATGTCGTAGACGAACGCGACTTCTATCCCACCCGTCTCTCGTTTACGGTCTGGGATAAAGATCCATATGGGATTATACCCGGACTGGTGTCATCTATACCAAAGCACGTGAGTTTGCAATTACATTGGCAATATTGTCTGTTGGTCGTGTTTGGGCATCAGACATATCCAAAGTTTAGGCCACGACTCGCGTGGCGTTACAGTCCGAGATAACAAATCATTTCTAGCCGGACCGTAAACACACACATACACATATACTCTCAAACGAGTGTTAGATAATACGTCGGTGTATTGCTTTGGTTAAGATAACAATGCTTGTGCTAATAATTACCCGGATATGAAATAACATTACCGACCTTGTATAAAGCTGCACGTAATACATCGATATGCCGTTATGCAGATGTTTATGATAGACCCAAGGGCGGCAATCTTGTTTACATTCTGTAACGGACAATACACTGGAGAAGTAAATAAAAGAAAATGAGAATTACCTTTTAATGCTTTATACAGTCATGCTCTGCTTACATACCCATTTTCTAAAGAAACGATTATCGTCGATTTACACTGATTTGATGTGTCTTAACCATGTATGGTTACCCACAGGGACCTGGCAAATTGTTACAGGGTTATCTAAGTTATCACAGGGACCTGATAATATATTACAATATATTTCTATTTTGTTTGTTTGTTTTAATTTTCCGCGACCCTGTGTTGGTTTCAGTGTTGTTAACACGCTTGCATCCATCCTTCAAACTGTCAAATCATCCATTTCTTTCTGATGGGTACCCGTCCTAACAACCCTTCGCCGTCCTACAAACCCTTCGCCGTCCTACAAACCCTTCGCCGCCCTACAAACCGTTCGCCGTCCTACAAACCCTTTGCTGTCCTACAAGCCCTTTTCCGTCCTACAAACCCTTCGCCGTCCTACAAACCCTTTTTCGTCCTACAAACCCTTCGCCGTCCTACAAACCCTTCGCCGTCCTACAAACCCTTTTCCGTCCTACAAACCCTTCGCCGTCCTACAAACCCTTCGCCGTCCTACAAACCAGTCGCCGTCCTACAAACCCTTCGCCGTCCTACAAACCCTTCGCCGTCCTACAAACTCTTTTCCGTCCTACAAACCCTTCGCCGTCCTACAAACCCTTCGCCGTCCTACACACCCTTTGCTGTCCTACAAACCCTTCGCCGTCCTACAAACTCTTTTCCGTCCTACAAACCCTTCGCCGTCCTACAAACCCTTCGCCGTCCTACAAACCCTTCGCTCCATACCACTTCCTGTGTTCCAACATCAGGGATACGAATGCTTGTCCGGGTAAAACGTCCCCCCTAATGTACGTCTTCTGTCCTCATCCACATCAATATCTGTCCCCCCTAATGTACGTCTTCTGTCCTCATCCACATCAATATCTGTCCCCCTAATGTACGTCTTCTGTCCTCATCCACATCAATATCTGTCTCCCCCTAATGTACGTCTTCTGTCCTCATCCACATCAATGTCTGTCCCCCCTAATGTACGTCTTCTGTCCTCATCCACATCAATGTCTGTCTCCCCTAATGTACGCCTTCTGTCCTCACCCACATCAATGTCTGTCTCCCCCTAATGTACGCCTTCTGTCCTCACCCACATCAATGTCTGTCCTCCCTAATGTACGTCTTCTGTCCTCATCCACATCAATGTCTGTCCCCCCTAATGTACGTCTTCTGTCCTCATCCACATCAATGTCTGTCCCCCCCTAATGTACGTCATCTGTCCTCATCCACATCAATGTCTGTCCCCCCTAATATACATCTTCTGTCCTCATCCACATCAATGTCTGTCCCCCCTAATGTACGTCCTCTGTCCTCATCCACATCAATGTCTGTCTCCCCTAATATACGTCTTCTGTCCTCATCCACATCAATGTCTGTCCCCCCTAATGTGTGTCTTCTGTCCTCATCCACATCAATGTCTGTCCCCCCTAATGTACGTCCTCTGTCCTCATCCACATCAATGTCTGTCTCCCCTAATATACGTCTTCTGTCCTCATCCACATCAATGTCTGTCCCCCCTAATGTACGTCCTCTGTCCTCATCCACATCAATGTCTGTCTCCCCCTAATGTACGTCTTCTGTTCTCGTCCACATCAATGTCTGTTTCCCCTAATGTACGTCCTCTGTCCTCATCCACATCAATGTCTGTCTCCCCTAATATACGTCTTCTGTCCTCATCCACATCAATGTCTGTCCCCCCTAATGTGTGTCTTCTGTCCTCATCCACATCAATGTCTGTCCCCCCTAATATACGTCTTCTGTCCTCATCCACATCAATGTCTGTCTCCCCCTAATGTACGTCCTCTGTCCTCGTCCACATCAATGTCTGTTTTCCCCTATTGTACGTCTTCTGTCCTCATCCACATCAATGTCTGTTTTCATCTAATGTACGTCTTCTGTCCTCATCCACATCAATATATGTCTCCCCTATTGTACGTCTTCTGTCCTCGTCCACATCAATGTCTGTCTCCCCTATTGTACGTCTTCTGTCCTCATCCACATCAATGTCTGTCTCCCCTAATGTGTGTCCTCTGTCCTCATCCACATCAATATCTGTCTCCCCTATTGTACGTCTTCTGTCCTCGTCCACATCAATATCTGTCTCCCCTATTGTACGTCTTCTGTCCTCATCCACATCAATGTCTGTCTCCCCTATTGTACGTCTTCTGTCCTCATCCACATCAATGTCTGTCTCCCCCTAATGTACGTCTTCTGTCCTCATCCACATCAATGTCTGTCTCCCTTATTGTACGTCTTCTGTCCTCATCCACATCAATGTCTGTCCCCCCTGATGTACGTCTTCTATCCTCACCCACATCAATGTCTGTCTCCCCCTAATGTACGTCTTCTATCCTCATCCACATCAATGTCTGTTCCCCCCTAATGTACGTCTTCTGTCCTCATCCACGTCAATGTCTGTCCCCCCTAATGTACGTCTTCTATCCTCATCCACATCAATGTCTGTCCCCCCTAATGTACGTCTTCTGTCCTCGTCCACATCAATGACTGTCTCCCCTAATGTGTGTCTTCTGTCCTCGTCCACATCAATGTCTGCCCCCCCCCCCCTAATGTACGTCTTCTGTCCTCATCCACATCAATGTCTGTCTCCCCTATTGTACGTCTTCTGTCCTCATCCACATCAATGTCTGTTCCCCCCCTAATGTACGTCTTCTGTCCTCATCAACATCAATGTCTGTTCCCCCCTAATGTACGTCTTCTGTCCTCATCAACATCAATGTCTATATGGCCTTCTACCCAATAAATCTGCTCATATCCGACCACCTGGACTATTTGTGGATTATCTGGTAAGACCCCTCGCGCGCTTCCAACAGGGCCAACAAGCATGGTTGATATAATTTGTTATTACTTGTTTTAATATTAGTTTTAGTACGGTAGTTATTTGTTTACCCCCTTCATGACTCCGGCTCGTCTCCTCCCCAATAAATCGGTTCAACATTTAGTAAGTTATATTTAGTTACTGGTTCACCGCCTTCATGACTTCGGCTCGACTCCTCCCCAATAAATCGGTTCAACATTTAGTTAGTTATATTTAGTTACTGGTTCACCGCCTTCATGACTTCGGCTCCACTCCTCCCCAATAAATCGGTTCAACATTTAGTTACTGGTTCACCGCCTTCATGACTCCGGCTCCACTCCTCCCCAATAATTCGGTTCAACATTTAGTTACTGGTTCACCGCCTTCATGACTCCGGCTCGTCTCCTCCCCAATAAATCGGTTCAACATTTAGTTAGTTATATTTAGTTACTGGTTCACCGCCTTCATGACTCCCGCTCGTCTCCTCCCCAATAAATCGGTTCAACATTTAGTTAGTTATATTTAGTTACTGGTTCACCGCCTTCATGACTCCCGCTCGTCTCCTCCCCAATAAATCGGTTCAACATTTAGTTAGTTATATTTAGTTACTGGTTCACCGCCTTCATGACTCCGGCTCCACTCCTCCCCAATAAATCGGTTCAACATTTAGTTACTGGTTCACCGCCTTCATGACTTCGGCTCGACTCCTCCCCAATAAATCGGTTCAACATTTAGTTAGTTATATTTAGTTACTGGTTCACCGCCTTCATGACTTCGGCTCGACTCCTCCCCAATAAATCGGTTCAACATTTAGTTAGTTATATTTAGTTACTGGTTCACCGCCTTCATGACTCCGGCTCGACTCCTCCCCAATAAATCGGTTCAACATTTAGTTAGTTATATTTAGTTACTGGTTCACCGCCTTCATGACTTCGGCTCGACTCCTCCCCAATAAATCGGTTCAACATTTAGTTAGTTATATTTAGTTACTGGTTCACCGCCTTCATGACTCCGGCTCGACTCCTCCCCAATAAATCGGTTCAACATTTAGTTAGTTATATTTAGTTACTGGTTCACCGCCTTCATGACTTCGGCTCGACTCCTCCCCAATAAATCGGTTCAACATTTAGTTAGTTATATTTAGTTACTGGTTCACCGCCTTCATGACTCCGGCTCGACTCCTCCCCAATAAATCGGTTCAACATTTAGTTAGTTATATTTAGTTACTGGTTCACCGCCTTCATGACTCCGGCTCGACTCCTCCCCAATAAATCGGTTCAACATTTAGTTAGTTATATTTAGTTACTGGTTCACCGCCTTCGTGACTTCGGCTCCACTCCTCCCCAATAAATCGGTTCAACATTTAGTTACTGGTTCACCGCCTTCATGACTCCGGCTCCACTCCTCCCCAATAAATCGGTTCAACATTTAGTTACTGGTTCACCGCCTTCATGACTCCGGCTCCACTCCTCCCCAATAAATCGGTTCAACATTTAGTTACTGGTTCACCGCCTTCATGACTTCGGCTCGACTCCTCCCCAATAAATCGGTTCAACATTTAGTAAGTTATTTTTAGTTACTGGTTCACCGCCTTCATGACTTTGGCTCGTCTCCTCCCCAATAAATCGGTTCAACATTTAGTTAGTTATATTTAGTTACTGGTTTACCGCCTTCATGACTTCGGCTCCACTCCTCCCCAATAAATCGGTTCAACATTTAGTAAGTTATATTTAGTTACTGGTTCACCGCCTTCATGACTTCGGCTCGACTCCCTGAATCGCTAGGTAGCGATTGCCATATCGGCATTGAACTGGTCATCCTATCTACCGACAGCAAATTACTACTGTCAGGTAAGCAGGCATCGGTTGGTTTGTTTGCTGACCATTGGTTAGCCAATCTAAACTGACCATATCTGTTCTTATCGGAGATTGTATGTGGGTCCACTTAATATTTAACACAGAAAAACAAACAAGCGCGGGTACGGTGTCGATGGACAAACACAGGTGATCGTATCAGTATTAACTCTCGTAGGTTCGCTAAGCCGTTATTACACACCCTCAAGTGGTTAAGTGGTCAAAGTTTCCACTCAGAATCGATACACTACATTGACTAGATATGTGAAGAGATCGTTTCAACATATTGGTAAATCATTCGTCTTTGTTTAATCTCGAAATAAATACCAACCACGCGTTTTATTGACCACGTACTGTACTAAACACAAATTGACCGTAACCGCATGGGAACAGGCCCAAGAGTGAAAGTGTTTCAGTTAACTAGTAAAGGTGACATAAACCACGACACATTGTCTGGTCAATGTCACATACCACGACACATTGTCTGGTCATCGCCCCATAACACGACACATTGTCTGGTCATCGCCCCATAACACGACACGTTGTCTGGTCATCGCCCCATAACACGACACATTGTCTTGTCAATGTCCCATACCACGATACATCGTCTTTTCATTGTCCCATACCACGATACATTGTCTGATCATTGTGCCATAACACGACACATTGTCTGGTCATTGTCTCATACCACGACACATTGTCTTGTCATTGTCCCACATCACGACACATTGTCTGGTTATTGTTTCATACCACGACACATTGTCTGGTTATTGTTTCATACCACGACACATTATCTTGCCATTGTCACACACCATGACACATTTTCTGGTCATTGTCACATACCACGACACATTGTCTGGTCATCGCCCCATAACACGACACATTGTCATGTCATTGTCCCATACCACGATACATTGTTTGGTCATCGCCCTATAACACGACACATTGTCTTGTCATTGTCCCATACCACGACACATTGTCTGGTCATCGCCCTATAACACGACACATTGTCTTGTCATTGTCCCATACCATGATACATTGTCACATCATTGTCCCATAACACGACACATTTTCTGATCATTGTCTCATACCAAGACACATTTTCTGGTCATTGCCTCATACCACGATGCATTGTCTAGTCATTGTTTCATACCAAGACAACATAGTTTGGTCATTGTTCCATACCAAGACACATTGTCTGGTCATCGCCCCATAACACGACACATTGTCATGTCATCGCCCCATACCACGATACATTGTCTGATCATTGTCCCATAACACGACACATTGTCTGGTCATTGTCTCATACCACGACACATTGTCTGGTCATTGCCTCGTACCAAGACACATTTTCTGTCATTGCCTCATACCACGATGTATTGTCTAGTCATTGTTTCATACCAAGACAACATTGTCTGGTCATCGCCCCATAACACGACACATTGTCTTGTCATTATCACACACCACGACACATTGTCTGGTCATCGCCCCATAACACGACACATTGTCTTGTCATTATCACACACCACGACACATTGTCTTGTCGTTGTCCCACACCAAGACACATTGTCTGGTCATTGTCCCATAACACGACACATTGTCTGGTCATTGTCACATAACACGACACGTTGTCTGGTCATTGTCACATAACCCGACACATTGTCTGGTCATCGCCCCATAACACGACACATTGTCATGTCATTGTCCCATACCACGATACATTGTCTGATCATTGTCCCATAACACGACACATTGTCTGGTCATTGTCTCATACCACGACACATTGTCTGGTCATTGTCTCATACCACGACACATTGTCTGGTCATTGCCTCGTACCAAGACACATTTTCGGGTCATTGCCTCATACCACGATGCATTGTCTAGTCATTTTTTTGTACCAAGACAACATTGTCTGGTTATTGTCACATACCACGACACATTGTCTTGTCATTGTCCCACATCACGACACATTGTCTGGTTGTTGTTTCATACCACGACACATTATCTGGTCATTGTTCCATACAACGACACATTGTATTGTCATTATCACAAACTACGACACATTATCTGGTCATTGTCCCACACCACGACACATTGTCTTGTCATTATCACACACCACGACACATTGTCTGGCCATTGTTCCATACCACGACACATTGTCTTATCATTGTTCCATACCACGACGCATTGTCCGAGCATGCACGACAAAAGACAGGTTCCATACCATGGTACGTCCCAGACACTGTCTGCATGAGGACGGACAGTGGACCAAATACACACCAATGGTATCGTTTCTCCGTCACGCAGTATTCCTTAAGACGAGTATTATTGTAACAGCTGACAAGGTTCTCGTTTAGGAGCTTGTGAACGCTTGACCTTTTATTTCCGTGATTAATGTTGTCTGCACCTCCTTTCACATCACGTTAGATACATCTAATGCTATTGACCAATAATGACAATACAAATTGTATACATTTTGCATTTTTATTTGTTTATGATTTTAACATAGGTAAATTTAAACATAATAAATGGTCTTATCGTTAACAGTAAATTATGCTTACATATGGGTATTTTGCCCATCTCAAGTATAGTACTGATTTGACTAAATACCTTAAATAATGTTTGATAACTAAGCGAGACTTTACGAGACATGACGAGATTTGATCGTCAAATGATTCGTAGTTTAGTTAATCTGTTTTATAAGTTAGCCATTCAATTTAAATTTACATACAATATATTTTATTTAATGATGCATCTATGGATTAACAAAATTTACATATATATGATACATTTGCATAGCTGATCACGTGAACTAACTAAAATACTCCGACACTGTTGAAGTTCCTAATTGTTTCAGTTCCTAATAATTCTTCTACTGGTTCTAATTTAACATGTGAGAAAGGATGAAGATATAAACTCGTTAAGACCACTGTGTACGACTTATTAAATACTTCTTGTATGTCTCTATCCATCTAACAGGAATATACATCATGGAAATATCAAAATGATGTACGGAGATTAACAATTAAACAAAATATGTAAATTAGATAGTCACGTGATCAGATTTGCATATTAATTCGCTATATACAATAACGACGGCTTGGTAATAAATAAAATAACAAATATTCTGCCCCTGCTTTTTACATACATGTGATGGCTTCTCAAAGCAGTGGCCACAATAAATAGTATATCTTGGTGGAGTCATGTTCAATTAAAGCATTCGGTAAATGTCGTATATGCAGATTAGCTCTACGAAAAATGTCGAATAGCACTCGGCAAATATCGTGTATGCAGATTAGCTTACGAAAAATGTCGAATAGCACTCGGCAAATATCGTATATGCCGATTAGCTCTACGCAAAATGTCGAATAGCATTCGGCAAGTATCGTGTATGCAGATTAGCTTACGAAACATGTCGAATAAGACTCGGTAAATGCCGTATATACAAATTTGCACTACGAAAAATGACGAATGCTTGCATTTAAAAAGAAATTGAGGTGTTTCTCCTTTGTGACGAAACGATGCCCGTAACATGACGTTAAATAGTGTGCCTTTACTAAAAGTCCCGTCTATTCTAAAGTAAGTAAGTGGACCGTTAATTGAAAAAAGATTTTTTTTTTCAAAATTAACTTCTGTTGCTAAATACGTATTTTTTTCAAAACAATATTAATATTTTCTTCTGATTTTAAAATGAACATGTGTATGATTAGTTGAATGACGTGACGTCATTATATTTGGACAGTAGTTGTGGAACATTTACCCTGAGCTGTTTAAAGTGGCACATAATGGAATGCTGTGGGTTCATGTTACAGGAAAAGCTCTACACAAAATATCCCACAAGGCATAGGGACAATCAAAACAAAATTCCAAGACTTTGAGAGTCCGAGAAAACCGATTGATGCCCAGACTCCCATTCCATCGGCGTTATCAAACACACGATTTTACATAATTGTTTCAATGACATGACTTCATATCGAGATCTCAAGTTCATTGTGGGTCTGCGAGTTGGAGAAACACGTCACTTCCGGTCTTAATAATAAATAAATGAGCTGATATATGCATTTGATGTACCTTTGTCCTCGGAGGGAACACATCTCTTTATCAAGCGGCATCGTGAATGTGAGGTTCGGACGAGGAACTGATCAGGGTTCAAGTCAATGTTTGATTGTATTAAGCTAGCGATGAAACCCCCTCAACTCACACTCCATCTTAACTGAGATTCAAAAAAAGTTTTAATAAATAGAAATAAAAATATAACTCTATCACAATCATGTGACAACTGTACAACCAATCAATGCATCTCATTTTCTGCATCATCTCATTTAAACCTCTCATTCGTATCACCACTGTGTTGCTTTTATCACATAACCGTTACACAAGCTTACAACGTCACAAATTTCAAAATTTGAACGAACCAATCACGCTTCGCTATTCATCATTCGCTCCGTTGTGTTTATATAATAAATATGGGGCTTTATGTCAATGTTATTCAATGGCGTCATGATGAGACATAGACTTCCGTGTTATCTTAGTTATAAAATTAAAATAAATAAATATAAAAAAAGCTTTTGATTAACATAATTGTATCATCTCCTTGCGGGGGCTCATAAGATACATGAAACATTTCAGTTTATTTCCTGCTAATCGTTGCAAGGCACTACATACTCAATCAGCTGTCACGTTAGGAATATATTGGTGGAAAAAAATACCTTACGGGTCTTATATAAATAGTTTTACTTTTAGGTACAAATAACTGGTAGATTTCGTATGAAAAGCATTTCCAATGGACATTTGTTTTAGAAAAACGCCCTTTTCTTGGATAAAGACTAGACTTTTAAGTGTGGACAACGTTAACATGCATTGTTGATTCGAGATCAACTTTTCAATATTGAATGGGTTTGAATGACTGTAATCAGCTTCTAAACTTTTAATATCAATATAGCACTTGCTAGGGCCGCTACACTCCTATGAAAACGGTACAAATCAGAAACAAAGTTCGGACTTAGATATCCGGAATAAGTTAACCAGGGTGTCGCACAGATTCATTTGACCGAATTGACATGATCTGAAAACTTCTGATGTTTAGACATTGAACAGAACTCAAAACCGACCATCTGATTTTTGAGACATTGGTCATATCTCAAAGCTGATATTTTGATCGCATCTCTCTTTGATCCTATGGTGTTGAACAAACCCTTTGATCCGGTTAACTAATTCTTGTTGCCTGATTCACTAGTCTAATTACAACAGATTTAATTATTAACTATTAACTAACGTGCCTACACATTATGAATATAGATGAATACATTTTACACTAAATACGGTTATCTATCATGAATTAATGAACGAACTATGAAATATATATACACAATATGTTACGGTCATTTTAAATCTAAAAAACTACAATGATTTAGAAAATTCTTGCTTTTTCTCTAAAAGTTTATAACATTTAGTCTAAAACTAAACCATTCCAGATTTGAACTGGTGCATATTCAATAAAAACATTAGGATACCATAATCATTATGAATATGAATTATACTTATGAATATGCATCAGACTTTTCAATTTATATGCCTTTGTCAAGAAAAATCACATTTGATGTGATTGATTGATAAAATGAAAAATTTATATGACCTTGAAAACCGGCAAGGCTGAGCAGCTGGACGTTGTAGCCATGGTAACAAATGACAGTCGATGGAAACATGAAAACTGAACTGTATAGTAACGATGACAACATATAATAGCTTATTAAAGCTTTAACATATAAACAAGTATTTGACAATAATAATATTAATGATAATACAGAGTTAATTATATTTATATACGAATGTACAAACTGATTTTGTAACCAATAATTTCCAGTTACGCCTCTCGCTTCATCTTCCAAGTAACATATTGTATCATCTTACAGACATCTCACTCGCACCTCATATAACTAGCATTGATATAATACAATGCTTCTGTCATATATAAATACATAAGTAAACGTTTAGTTGCAGTCCGTAGCCTGTTTCTGTTCCTTGCATAGAGATCAATGGTAAAAATGGGTATCCGCGCGCACATGTATCAAATGAAGAGTTCCATTTATGGCGCAGCAATTTCGATAGTCATCGTAGGTAACATGAATGCAAGATAACACGTATCCCGTGGCGTACACGTTACACGTTCATGGTTCGAATCCAAGTGTTTGAATGAAAATCTCTCCTTTCCTTATTTTATCACCGAGAAGGATCATAGTTCCTTGGTCGTTCCTAGCAGTAAATAAATGTTCTAAATATATTCTTTGAATAAGGCTCTAATTATTGCATTCGTTCTTGAATTTGTTGTGGCTGATAGTGGATGGCGTGGCCTCCGGCGGCAATGGTTGGCGGCACGGCGTAGGTGTATGCCGCGGCCGGCGTCACAAAGGCATTCGTCGTGGCGGTGTATGGAAACTCGTACGCGCTGTTGGCGAACTGTGACGCATAAGCACTATAGTCAATGAACTGTCCGGTGGCCGCGGCGGCGGTGGTGGCCGCTGTCGGGCTCAAACTGCTGTGTTGCATGGAGGCCAGGAGACTCGGCGACGTCGCCGCGGCGGCGGAGAGGTATGCTGTTGATGGGTATACATACTGTGGCAACCTGCAATACATAAAAGGTTAACTGAAATAAGTATGGCTGAAAAGCGAATAAACAGAACAATTCAATAATTAGACTTCGTGTTACTGTACATAAAAACAAGTGATGAAGACTTATCGTCAACATGCCATACTTATTTGATTACATTTTATTAAAAACATATTTTGTAGGTGATAATTTAAGCAGCAAACGATAATTCCATGTCATTTATGTTTTTTTTTTTTTTAATATTGAAAATGAACTTAATATCAAACTTTATAATTGATGAGAGTTTTTTTTATTAAGTTAATGATATTTAGTGAGTTTACAACCATTTCATAAAATTCTCAACATTAAGCATGAACCTAGTACCGGGGAGGTAGAAGGAACACACCCTGATAACAGTAAAGAACACCAATCAAATCTGTGATATATGCGTGCGATACTAGGCTATTCCGTCAAACATACACACTTAAACGTGAGGATTAAATTTCAGTGTTTATATGGTAGGACAGACTATATATTAATGGGGTCAGAAACTATCCACACACCGCGTGGGGGAATTATCTCCCTTGGTTTCAAAGCCCAAAACGTGATAGAGGGACTACGAAGAAGCAACTCGAAAACTCAACCAAGCTTGATATTGGGACTGGTCAAAATAATGCCCGGGTGCTGTAAGCAGAATATATGTTGGCGGCCCGATCACTTCAACTGTAAGACCACTATTGAGCCAGGAGTTAGCATCAGATCAAAGAAGAATGGAGTAAAGACCAAAGAAGGAAAGAAAAGACAGAACATGTTTAATTGTCTTCAGTAGAATTTAAATGTTCCTCTACACAAAATCAAATATCAATCCGAATTGGTCAGAAAATGACCTATGACCTTGCTGCTTAATCACCGATTGGCTATATCTTGTGTTGTCCATGAAAAGTGCACTTTGCTGACCAGAGGGTTTGATCAGCCAACACAATCACGTGGTACAAAGCACCGGATGTACAGGAAGTAGTATCGATATATTCAAAAGGAAACAATCAAATACGACTGAACTACACTTAAAACTGGTGAATAGCTTTTGTACTGGAAACTCAAAACATGTTTGACCACCATGGTAACTGTGTTAACTTAATATACCTGTTAATACATGCATTACACGCCGACTATCGAATTGATGGAAAGCGCAAAAAGTATTCAACGTACATAAAAAGGGCAAACAAAGCATTTGAATGTCCCAGATTTATAACAAGCATTATGCTGACCTTGAAAAGTTCGTGACGTGTTACACAACTCTCACAGATAATAGGGCATCGTCACTGCCGTGTTTGAGCTCGATACTCCCCTACCTATTATCTGTTACGGTGATACCTTAATCCGCCTCTTGTCTGAGCGTCATCCTACATAAATCAATTTGTTTGCTTTTTGCCTCAAAATAAGCAATGATTCATTTTGAGTAATTATACTACTCATATAACGGTGTTCATGGTCGGTAAGAGTACAGTATTACGGCTGAACAAAATTAGGTGTTTCATTATCTTTTAAATGATTACATATTTAACCCTGCTAATGTAAAAGTGTCGGCAGTCTTAAAAACTAACTTTAATTCAATAATAAAACTAGAGTGTGACCGGCCGACAAGCTACGTAACTCTGGATTAGCGTTCCGATGTCCACATGATTCACTCAGTTCAAGATAACATTTTTTCTATAAATAGTCCGACCTAAATAAAGGTATACATATCGTTGTGTACTTATTGAAGCCGCAGACATATCAAAGATTTAAAATCACTTAACCGGAACCTCGTGTGACGGATATTTAATCTTTTTTTTTAAAGTTTCGGGGCGTTACAATTTTCGAATGTCATATCTAAAATCATCTACTTAAAATATTTTATTGGTCATTAAGTAAATATTTAAACCGAGTGTTGCACGTTTGGGTTTGATCTGTAATGGACTGTGTAAAAAGATCACGGAATTTATATTAAATATTAAAACAAACTGTTACCAGATTGTATTGAGATGGGCATGTTGAACACCAAATGACCCCTGGTCATTATTCTTGACCATTGGTCAGTGTTACACGGTCAGTATGGATTACAAAGTCTATGTGTCAACACTGTTCGCTACAATAGGATATTCGACAATATGAATTGGTGTCGTAGTTCCTGGGCGATGTGTCAGGTGAAAAATGCAGCCCGGTCGATACTCCAATACCGAACCACAGGGCATGCCTGAATGTCGGCCCATTAAATATCAATTTGAAGACTTCAATATTTTATTAGGATAGAAGGACGCAAAAGAGTTCTTCAACTCATCACTCGTCACGTCTGACATGCAAGCTTTTCACTTATGATATGACAGATTACTTCCCTTTGGTATAGAGGATACAAATATTGTCTTATACCAATCATGATAAATGGTAGTTTGGTAGCTTATTGCGCGATAGACAGGTCTCCTAAATAGTCCATGGGACGCAAGACAAGCTCAGGTATCCTTGTGACACAACAAAGTGTCTAATACAACGTCATGTTCTATTGGTCGGTCGATATCAAAGCGGTATTAAGAGTAAATAAGACGTTGGGTTTGATAAGCAGAGTCCGTCTGAGCTTTATTCTGTTTCTCAGATCCTTCACATTACACCGTTACATCACTCCTCTATCGATATTTTCACCGGTAGATCCTGCATGTTTGCAATGGAATTTCTGATCGATATTTTCCAATCTATCAAATCCGGATTCGCGACTTGACGGGACCTAATCCGGTTCTGTCTGTTAGTATTAGATCACACGGTAACATTGTTGGGCTGTTGACGGCAGAATCAAAACGAGGCTCATAGTTAACCATACTTGGTTTGAAGATTTCAGACAATGAATCATCTATAACATATTGTTTAGGTTTAAGACTTCTACCGTTTTCGTTGCATCCCATACTCGCCTATTCTTCTTTTTCAGAGCATATGTATATCGATGTGTTCCTGTACTAGCCCATCGCACGCCACCCAGAGCTTTCAAAGTTGTTGAAACGGGTCGTTAAAAGGTCAATTGTCCATTTTAAATAATCGATTTCTTTTCACACATTTGAAGTACGTCGCTTAAAACAAAACAATACCAACTATTGGCAGTGCCGTCCGCCACCCGTCCATTGTCATTCAACATTATGCCGGTGAAATGCACAGTATCCACTCGGGTCAATACCGCCGTTCAAGCGACCATTTTTGTTGGCAGACACCATTGGTATACCTTGTACAAGAGAATGACCGACAAGGATCTGTTGTTTATTCTATATAATGGAATAATTAGCACTCCGGTCGACCGTTGTTAGTGAAAGGTTCAGCTTCAGTAAATAGGTCGGCATGTTGGTATACATGAGAGAAGTTCGATATTGCACTGTCAAAAACACTCAGCTTATTCCAAGGTTTAAAATCGTAATATTATCAGTTGTAAACGTATACAATTGATTATCACTAGCTAGTTCTGATATTCAATGTGTAGTTTTTTTTTATAATGTATTGATATGAGATGCTGTTGAATGGAATCTCACTATTATCAAGCTAACATGAAGGTGTCTGAGCCGACTGTTGATCCAGATCCTAATGTTGTGATCTTTTCTCTCTCTCTCACATGAACATATTGTTTCAACTAGCCTCTCCTATCAATGAATGGGGAACTCAGTCGACGGGGAAATTTTATAGTTGGTCTACCTTGGTGACCTGTAGGCCTAACTACCTGTTATAACGTAGTGAAAATTGATTTTTGAGACATATATGTACTTTGGTATATTTGCTGTGAGGTCGTCTAGAATGATGCTATCCCATGCCATCTAGGGTACAACAAACTCAGAAGTGAAGAAAACATTAAAGCCAATGCTCTCTGGTGAGATTTTCTAAGATAAAATGTTAATTTTCTCTTTAATCTGAACTTTTGCAGTGAAAATTACCGTACTTGGAAGAATGAAATCATTTTAGCTGTTCAGAACCTACAAGTAACAGCAGACGTCGGCTGTTCCATGTATCTCGTTACACAATAGAGTATTCGATAACACTGTATCCATGATATATACAAGTGTGTGATACTGTCGCCTTATCATTATATATCTAAAAGATATTCTCAAATTATCACTTGTAAGTCCACAAAAACAGGTGAAGAGTCAGTTAAACATGCTATTGAAATACCCAAACTTTGTAAAAGGGCGGTGCTGGGATAGTTTCACGGTAAATATAAAACCTGATAATATTTGTTAGAGAAAAGACGGAATAAAACGAAAGATAATGTGTTATTTTTAACGTAAAGCTTTTAAGGGGCGATATCGAGGGCTGCAGTAGACGCGTGTACAATGCAGAACCAGTTACACCGGTAAGATTGGACTAAAAGTAAGCACACACACACACCAGTACACATATTTGTTTTCTATATTTATTCAAAGCTGAACCCACGTGTCCTTAATTAGTTCTACAGGGGTCACAGAGAAAAGTTGAATAAGAACAGTCTGCTCGGCCGTGCACATTCTTGTTCCATCGTAACGGGACCATTTGGTCATTGGTACTGTTAGAATCTATGCGACTTAAAAACAGTAAAACACTTAACGAAGTGTCCTATGTATTGTAAAACAGGTTTCTAACATATGCATTTAAATCCTAATTGAAATTAGATAAAAGCGAAAATAAACAGAGATATTTGAATTTTATGACCCAGTATATGTTACTTTTGAAGCTAGCAATACTCAGTTTATATCGGTTTTCCATTCAGCATGAAATTACAAGCACGCCCTCAGCGTGGAAGGAGGTCCTGAGCCTATGTACTCAGAACCTACTGCGAGTTATGAAACTGTATATATAACTGTTCAAGCCGGTTAATCCCATCTACAAGTTTCTTATTATAATGGCAACACGATGATACCGTACCCCCTCGACACAGACGGCCAGGTAGCGGCAGACATTTTTAACTAACACCTATCACAAATTAAATCTAAAACTCTTAATTTTCACTTTGCACGTAATTTAAGTCTACGCTATCTTCTGTAATATGCTAGGGATGAACTGCATGGTTTAAATATTTGGGGGTAAATTCGGAAGAACTTTTGAGAAATTCCTTTAAATAACTATTTTCTTTTTGAACCCAGTGTCATGTATTCATACATACGCCTTTTACGTACATGAATTCACAAGAACACGTGCACGTGTAAAACTTTCGAAGTTCAATTATCCCCGACTCGTATCTCTTAATGGTTTCTTTGTCTCGTTACCACGCCAGCACAAACGGTTAGAGAACACCTTGTTTCCAAGTGGGAACTGATTGTACTGGCAAATGTCGAAATGATGGTATTATTTGATTCGTTTGGCCATGGTTTAAAAGCATGCATTATTCTAACGGCAATCGATGTTTAGTGTCTATGCTCTTCCTCTGATACTGCTCACGTGAACTTCGTCTAACACGATCAAATAGACGAACCCAAGGCTTTGTTTAGGCGTCGCTTTTCTACTGAATAACACTATTGTGCTTTAAAACAATGGTTTTGGTTTGTTTTTGTTTAACGTCCTATTAACAGCCAGGGTCATTTATGGACGTGCCAGGTTTTGGAGGTGGAGGAAAGCCGGAGTACCCGGAGAAAAACCACCGGCCTACAGTCAGTACCTGGCAACTGCCCCACGTAGGTTTCGAACTCGCAACCCAGAGGTGGAGGGCTAGTGTAAAACAATGGTAACCTCAATGAAATGTTAGGATTTATTTTTTGAAAAGTTAGTTTAGTTTTCGTTGATGCCGACCAGTTTTCAATTAGAGATAGCCTTTCTCTTTTAAACCAAAGTTGAATGTTAATGAAACTCTCACTAATTCTATAGTTTAAAAATATCTTTTTTAAACTATTTTATAAATGATAAGAATCTTCAGGTAGGACTAAAAATAAAACAAAAGCGATTTACAGTTACTAAAATATTTCGTGAGCTCTCTGTTGATAAAATCAAGACGCGCGGGGAGGGCTCCCTTACCCTAAACCAGTCTGTGTCGAAGATTATCAGTTATATATAGGGATTTCAAATTTCAATATACAGAAAATTTTCCAATTTTAACTATAAAAGATATTGATGCCGTAGTCAGGAGATTTTTAAGTCGGTAGATTAGAGAACATTTTAACGTCTGGTCATGACACGAACGTTACAATTGTCGATTAATGAGACCCAAATCTCCAATCTTATCTCGAGATAAAGCGCGAGGTTCGCACAATCAACATATATCCGTTTCCATGGTGAGGTTACTTATACTAAAATTGAATGCAATCTGAAAAGTCAAAAGAAAACGGTTTGTTTTGGGTTTTAATACAACCTCACACTTTATAAGATGAATAATGATTTATTCTACTTTGTCATTTTAATCAGATATATAGATGGGTGTGTTAGCATGTGAACAAATCCGGAATTGTACCGTAATCGTTTCTTTTCTTAAGTGAGTAGATTCCGGAGCCCTGGCGTGAATTCTAGCTACATTATATACATCTGTGCACGAACAAAAACGCATAACTTAGCTGAAACGTGTGGACGAGCCATGTTATAACGATAAAGGGTTTAAATACAGTGATTCACTTCACTGTTTTAATACCTTAGTACCGGCATTTTTCTATAAATCTGCTACCAATAATAGCGAATAGAATATAGAATGCACAGCAGAGAAAGTGAACTGTTTAACGCTCTAATAAATCTATGTCGGACGCAGCAGCCAACCGGAACCTAACAGTTGGCTCCCGGCATTTTCCCCGTGGGGTGTGTCTAATTCGCTGTATCATTATAAGTGTTTGAGAGAGGAGAAGGAAGGGGAGGAGGGCGGGGCCTATATCTGGGAACTACGTAGTGGTCATAAAATACAAGCGTGTTAATAAATCGCGTATCGTATTATCTCCACTATAGGGGCAATTTGTTGGACACCATGGCGGAAACGGAACCTTGGTAATCCACGAAGACTCGTGGCGATTTGGTAAGTGTTCTCTTCGAATGCCGATGGTGGTCGGCCGGCGATATGTACACTTGTATGTACGCGTGTTAATATAATGTATCAAAGTTTGTACAAAATTCCAATGGTAGCTAATTATCTGTGCCTTACGTCCATTTCGGCCAAGGATACACCGATACACCGCCACGTGAATTGACCACATGAACGCGCTAATGAATACCAGATAATGAACAAAAATGCTTTTAGTTATTACCTCCCCTGATACGTGATAGACTCGTGTAACTTCGTAAACAGTGATATTAGTTGCTCGCTCACGTGCGGATAATAAGAACAATAATACACCAATGTTGGCAACGATAGTTGTGAAGCATGTACTACCAAATCCTGAGATCGACATAACTCAAATTTTCAACAAGCCCATCAAATTGCTTTCTTTGCCCTCGGATCGTTCTCACTTTCGCTTTCTGAATACTTCGGTCACTTTTCGCTTTCTGAATACTTCGGTCGGGTGACCATTTTATAGAATCGGCTAGTATTATTAGTCTCGATATTGTGAAATACAACGTTTGTATACATTCAATCAAAGTAATGAATACGTGTACGCCGTCTTGGAGGCACCGTGTATAGGTTTGGAGACCTTATGTAAAAGTGACATTTAATTCCGAGAAGAATAGACAATTCGTATTTATCGGGCTTGTGTTGACAGAGTGACGGTGGGTATAAACACTAATCCTATCAGACGCAATGCCATCGTATCTTGTATACATTTACTTATATAGACAGTATTATACGGAACGGATTGATTGAGATTGGTGACACTTTAGACATTCTGTTATTGTCAAATTATCAGCACAAATCTAAACCAACGGTGTTGAATCAAAACTACTACCGTGTGGTCAGCTGGGCTAATCAAGAAGTCGGTCCGATCGAAATAAAACGTACTACTGTGCGGTCAAGTGGACATATCTATGTGGTCAATCGACCCGGATTTAAGCAACTTTCGTGACCTAAACATGTAGACATTCCCGGTCCGAACAGTAAGTGTAGGCACCCGAAGTATTTAAGGGTGAGTGAGAGCATGCATAATAAATGATTTAGGGGATGGAGAGGGCGAGGTCAACACATCCTAATATTACAGCTCGTGTCCACTGTAACAGGTAGCTATGTAACGACCGTACCAGAGCAAACATCACCAAATTGTTAATGTTAGAGATTATCTAACTTCGGTTTTGAGAGTAATGATTCACATCCGGTCATAGACCCCGGGTATTTCTATGGAGACATTAAACAAATCACTGCCAGACCAATTTTCCACAGATAACACATTTATATTAATTGTGTTCAGGTTTTGCATATCGTAGAAACGAGATTCGATTCTTAAGAGGTTGTGCCAGACAAAAACTGATATATAGCATGAGCCTTTCAGAGTAAGCCCAGTGTCTTGTTTATATGGTGCAAGCACGATCCAACTCCATACAAGTTATTAGCCTGGCAAATTTCCCTCACAATAAATAAAAATATTATTTGATTTTTTTTCCTTTTTCAATTAACAGTTGAAATTTGACGAAATATTATCCGCGCGTCGACGAATAATGTATACACACCGAGAGAGTTCGATTTTTGAAAAATGGAAATCGAGATTGGATTGTAAATAATGTTAAAAGACAGCTGAACTAGTATTCACGCGATTGAGTATGTATGGCGGAGAGAGTTTCACTGCCAGAAGCAGGTGCCCGCTGAGACCAGCTCTCACACGAAAACTAGCTAATTAGCGGTGTTTACGGTGAGTGTATCTTGACCTAATTAGAGTGTATTAATTAGACGAGGTCAATAATGCTACGTTGTCACGTGTCAAACTAAATGAAGCGGAAATCAAGATGGCGGCTGACACTCAGTACAAATAATTGTCTCGATAATTTATATGACTTGAATGCTCTTTCGGGATTCTTCTAATGTCAAGACAAAAAAAACTTTCAATGACGATTAATTGAAAGCTTGATAGCCTTGATCTCTGATATTGAAACCATTATTTGTCATATCAATTAACCGACAAGTTCTAAAACTAAACACCAAAGTTGAGATCTAACATAATCAGCCTGCATATGTACCCTTAGATTTATGAGATATAATATGTAAGTATGTATGTAAACATGTAGACTTTCTTTTAACACATGGTCAGTTTTGAACCCAACAGGAAGCTCGTGCTAACCCGAGTCTGCAAATATTTACACGTGCTAGGAATCATTCATCTTTTGCTTTGAACGTTGAGTATGCAATTCACATGTAAAATGCTCACTACCTCGTGCCATATGTTACAACACACGGACTGTGTGTGAGAAGTTATCGGATATTTTAGTCATGATATTTTAGGTACTTTATACACTGTTATACATTAGTATGTATCACGACGAGGGATGATTTCTGAGATTTGGGAAAACCAGCCTCTTTTATCGTTTATAAGCCTGGTTTTCTACTTAAAATCTCACGAGTATTTCGGAATACGCACGTTTTTTCCACGTCGGTGAGATTAAACTCTAGTTCTGCAAAATTTCAAGATATCCATTTTCATATCAAATGTCCCTAATAGGGAGTCCATTTTACTCACAGTTACGTTGTATACAACTTAACGTGCAATTTAAAATTAACTGAATTGTTTACATATGAAAACAGTTCACATCACGAGTAAGAGTTAGAGACTTAATCAAACAGAACTATTTTTAGAACAATAAATTCCACGTACGTAGTGCACTATATCTATAGATAACACACACTCTCCTCTACTCTACACGCGCAGACTTTCTAAATTCAGTCCATTGTCTGGGATTTTCACGTTTTTGACTTTAAATATGTTCAAATTTCTTTCGAATCTCATAAAACTGGAATGAAATGCTATCTTCACTCGCGTAAAAACGTGGACTTAAAGTTTAATTTTAGACTGGATTTTTCGTTTAAGAGTTTAAATGTATTCTTGTTATATTTAAATGTAATTCGCATCGGCGTGTACATCTAATAACATTTTAACACGTGGTATCTATTTTCAAGTTTCATCACGAGGTAAAATTCTGTTTTAAAAATTCCTCATTGACTCTCTCTGATGCAAAATGAACGTATTCTTATCGGAGGTTTTATGTCGAGAGATTTCAATAATAAAACTTTATCATATCGCTTTAAAACTTATACACACTGAAATGTGATTCATCCATGCGAGGTATTTGATGCACAACACCGCCGATACTATCGAAGGAATCTTGCGATGTGTTCAGAAATGTGTTTATAATCCCCTGATCTAATGACGAAAGCTGCCACCTAGCGGCAGAGTGTAGAACCATAGTACTTAAACCCATGTTTACATCTGGAATATTGTGTATCGTACTTATTGCGCTGTACATATTTATCAAACATATCCTGACACTGTAGTAATTTCACTCCTCCCCTTGCCCCCTTTTCTCTGTTTCTAATATATAATCCACACCCTTCGGATATAAAAAGATTAAGATAAAAAAATATATTAATTTTACGACACTACTTTTTTCGCTAGTTTAAGACCCACTTCCGACAGAACACCCCTGATTCGATCATTCTTTCTCTCGCACAAGGTCTCGCGGAATGTTATAAGTTTCCTGGGCGATACAAATAGAAAAAAGACACTTGCGTTAGTACCATCCGAAACTAACTGGCGCGTGCGATCTACCGGGGAGCTAAAAGTGAAACTTCCAGAGTAAATTACCCCTCCCTAGGGTGTCACGTGCCTGGGGCACGAGACTCCGACCCCTGTCTGGCATATGCCATACAGCCACACAGCTCTGTAACATTAAACATACCTCGACCCCTGCTACGTCCCAACATTTGGTTTAGTTTTGAATAGTTTAGGAAAAATATACATGTCTTTGAAATTTGTTGTAAAGTTGATCCCAGCATGTGGACCCATCATAACCTATCTGGCATCGACCACGTGATGTGCGCGAGATCTGGACCCCTTGGCGCGTGCTGTCAGCGTGTGGAACACAATCACTTATACTTCACTAGTTTCATTGAGTTAAACTTCGTCATGTTTAAACAGAATGGGCACTAAGTATATAGGACCTATTGGGAAAATGTTACTGTTGCTACAGAAACGTCATAAACACCAATGGCTAAAAATAAATCCCACATTATCAAAGACAGATTTCGAAATGTTGTTTTTCTGTCATTCTGTTGTAAGTAGGTACAAAATGTCTGAACAAGACCTAGCGAAAACTAGCCTACAAACCAGTATGAATTTCCCAAATTTTAATCAGCAATTAAAGGAAACATTTTAACAAAATCTTAGTAAATATGATATACATGAGCTGGTGATTTCTCTACGTGTGTCTAAACACAAGTTAAGAACCAGTGAAAAGATTCAAGAACGCTTAACTACAGTGTCTAATGCAGGGATCGTAACCGGTGACAAAGAATCCGGACGGTGTTAGTAAATAACGTAAATGGACGTTTTAGTAGTAAAACACCCCAACTTTTCTCCACAACGTGTGCAGCATCAACACGCCACTCTATGTATGGTTTCAACCCAATCACCCCTAAATCTCACAAAAGAAATCAACCATCCATTGTTTAGACTATTCGAAAGAGCTTTCTAGGGGTGAAAGGGTTATTTAAAAGAAACAAAGACCACACAGGGGGTATGATAATAAACAGAAATTTGTCAATAGAAAACTGCACTGTGAATTGTTTCAAGAGAAAATGCCAAAATAAATCACAGTAATTTTTAAATACAGCAAATCATTCCATATCCTACAAAACACCCAACATTTATGATAACAACTTCAAAATTTCAAAGTTCAGTTACCAAAAGGACATAGTAAAAGTATTACATAGGATACCACACTCTGTACAAGCAAAAGGAACGAAAGTTTGAAAAAAGAAATGACCAAAAATACACATCAAACGTCACAGTCAAACAGCCAATCAGAATCACCGTTTTATGTGTTGTTTGGGGCGAGCCTTGTGGCAGGTCGAACATTTTTGTCCGGAAAAGGGGTATCGAGCCCTATTCCGGATGTTATTGACTGCACTTCCGGTCATGGTAGATGTATCACTGTCACGTGACAACTCAGTGGAGCTTATCCTAGCCTCTATAAAGTGATAAAAGACATACTGATCAATCGACCGCCTATGTGTTCTTCTATATAAATATATCTGAGATTACTAACTTGACCCTTGTTTTAATGTCAATCAACTGAGCATTTATCCAGTGTTTATTTCCCCTTTATACTACAGCAGGTGATGGTGGCCATTGCTATTTTCTCCGCAAGTAGATTTGGATTAAATGTTCAAAAAAACGGTTTGGCACTTAATCATAAGCGATACAAATAAAAATGGATGATACAAATATGTATATGAATTATAAGCTGGGCTTATCCATGAGTCATGCATGTTATCCTACGAGTAACTATCTAAAGTACATGTCCGTAGAATGAGGTCTATAATCCGGGTATCACCGCACCGCTCGCCCGACCCCCGGGCCTACCATATGTAATCTACCTTTTCCCATACTTCGGCCCATTTCGGAATCTGATCCTAATGACTATATGGTTTAATGGGTTAGGAAACGTTTAGCAGAAAACAGAAACTTACCCGTATTGACTTGGTAGTATTCCTGGCAAACCCTTGATGGCCAGAGGGATTCCTGTGGTCAAAAAGAAAATCATTTTAATACTGATGCACATGCTTGTAATATCGTAAGTCTGGCTGAAACTCCATAGACATAAATATACTGCTACAAAGAGTCAAATGACAGCACAGGTTAAAGATATTATCAATCAAGAAAGAATTAAGTGTTAGCTAACATTTCATTTCTTTATTCTTACAAGCAGGCTGAGGTCCGTGGAGGTCATTGCAGTACCGAGACCTTGGAGACAGAGTGAACTCTTGGTACAGGTGTTAACTGTCACCAGGTTAACATAACCTTCGAGTGTTTTAAACCAATGTCATAATGGGACCTTATCAGACAGCTCAAATACCAAATATCAACACCGGGGCACAGGGATATCGTCACAAACCACCTTGTCATATTAATGAGTAACTACTTCAAGAAATAGAATTATCTCTTAATTTAATTGAACTCAAATAAAATCGAAAACCGAGTAAAATGACGTCTTAAAGTATTAGTATTAGTAGATGATTGTATTAGTAATTAAAACAGTATTTCTTAATTTTATTTAGATTGGATTTTTGTTGAACTTTTAACCCCACTCTTTCATTGTTATATTAAGAAGATAAAAAATTAACGGGAATCCGACAAATCTCACATGATTTTCTATAGAAGTGGATCCAGGGGGCTTTACTTATACCGTGCTAGGCTGTTAATCCAGAATACGTACCACGTGATCCGTTTATTAGTTCGGATTATATTTCATATCGCGTTGACACAAATTTGGATTAAAGTAATACGGACAGTAGCAGATTAACATGCGTGTAAGGACTTGTCGTGTGAAAAATAGCCTAATTCAGACTGTACAATTTCACGGATGGCTGGCTATATAAAAGATACTGATTAATGCTATGACCTAAAGCACCAACACTTAAAACCGATCGCATGATTGGCATTGAGCAAGTGATGACACGTGACGCAAAACTGAATTAAAACCGTCGATATAACAATATCATTAGAACAATAATCAAACTAATTGATCACAATTTGTTCGCGAGTTTATAAATTGGCGTCAATGTCGTGTCGATTATTCAGCTTGTCCGATTACTAGCACAGATTTCTCGTAAAGTGTTTATACATGAATTTAACACCGAAATATAAGACGTTTATAGACCTATCTGCCAAACAGCTATTTAGTTTTAATTCTCAGCTTGTATTGTTCTGTACGGATGCCAATGCTACTAAGCAATACCTTGATACTTGCGTACGGACACCAAATTGTCAAAATGTGTGCTAAATTACAAATGAAATATTGCAAATCAAACGTATTATCATAACTTCTTCTGTGAGTGTCTGAACTACATCTAACGTTGATACTACGGCCTGTGTTTAAATAAGTCTGATATATTGTGTTTTAATTCGCATACTCACTCTATCACAATAGTAGCATAGCGCGTGCTGTAACAAAAGCAAGCACGCGCGCATAAGGGGATGTGTGATGCCCCAATAACTTTATATACTCACAACAATTTTGTTCTAACATGTCGGAAATTCGCCAGAACTTTACTTTGGCCATTTGGTCTTTAAAATAATACATGCAATGCTAGGCTATGTAAACGAGAAAGCTCTGAAAGTTGGAAATATATTCTGAATTTGGTTCTGTCACTCAAAAGTAAAAGTGAAATACAACGGTGTCCTGCCAAGTCTAGCACGCCGTTATCACGGACCAAGCTAACATTTCTGATAGTGGTGGAACCTTTATCAAAGCAGTTTTACATACATTTTCAGTGATTTCTACTGTACAAACATCTCACGACTAGCAACGATCTTTGAGCTGGAGTATGGCGTACGTGTTTTTTTTTTATTTGACGGCAAAGAAACTAGACAGAAAGGACCAGTGATATAGTTAACACATGGTATATACTACCCGTTGAACCAACTAATCTCAAACTTAGAAAATGGTCAGACTCAAAAATACCACTACCATATGGCTGTTTATGAGGTCCCCAGATTTAGTCTGAACACGTACTAACAGATGGTTGGCAATATCTCTCCTGTCCAATTATCCATAAGATAAATGCAGAGAATCAGGATTTTTAATACGAAGTCAAACGTTGACAACACAAATTGGTTTTCATGAATTATGGGTTATTTTTGTTATTGATGTCTTACTGTTTAGAATGCAGGTAACGTAAACAAGCAGAGTCGTATATAGAGTATGTGTATGTAGGGTGCGAGCGATTGTGTAGGGAAGCAAAGGTGGGGGTTAAAATATGTTGTAGTGGGTTTGTAATCGGCAGTTTTATTTCACTGTGGACAATATTTATCTAAATTGATTTCAGTTTCATATCAAAGAAACAAAGACTAGTATGGTTTTGTAAATTTAGAATTTTACGCATGTGCAATGAATAGGTTGTAAGTCTCATCGTAACCCCAGTGTGTAACCAGTATGAATCAATTAATTTTCTGAAATACACATAAAATACCGGTTTACTTGATAGCCTGCTACACACACGTGTGTTTATAACTGTCAATATTTACTGAAACGTTAAGTTAATTTATCAAAAGCATTGACAGTAGAAAATACATCTACCCGAGTTGGAAGTTGTTATCTAAAAATTTTGCAGTATACCTGTCGTCAAATAACAAATTACAGGTAACTTCACTACCTGTGACTCACCAGGTTACCCGTGTCATAGGTAAAACAGATGTTTCATCTTCCTATATTAATGTGATTTCATGTCGCTAAATCAGACTATGTATAGCACATATGCACCCGGTACCATTTTAAATACATTTGTATATATTCGTCAATACTAAGGCGTTGCAAGACCAGTTTAATTACTCAACGATTTGACCCCCAGGTACGTTACCGTTGCTTGTGTAACTACTTATCTAACATATGAAAAAAATAAATCCTATGTATGCTTGTATGACTTTACGCCAGTATTGCAGGATATGTACTATCGAGGCTTAACGAGATTCAAAACCAGCTCAAGTTACTGTTTTACGGAAATTTATTTTTTTGAAAATACACAACACTTACTATTTAGTATCGTATTTCTGTTCATACGAAAGTTTCAACACTTAAACTAATTTTCAATTTCGTCCCATTATTTATATTCCTATTTTTAGTAACACAATGATATGGACATAAACATCACATTTTTACAGTCATAATGCTGCCTAACTAACCCGTTACAACACGTGTCCCGAATAACAGTAGTCACTAGTCAGACAGCGGCTTATATTACAGCCAGGAGTTCAGTGTTTGGCTTATAGTCGTGTAGGCTCACACCCACATACAAAGTGCTGCCTTTCATACCCTCTTGAATCTTTCATTTCGTTAAAGGGGAATTAAATGTCCGAACAAACACAAATCTCGGAGATTCACAAGGTATAATAGGTACAATACCCATAGGGTTGGCCATGGTCGTATTGCCAGACATATGCTTTGTTCATTTTGAAGGTATTTTGTTCATGTTTTCAGAATTTCCACCAGATGCATAGATTTTACACGTGGGAATTCACAATAAAAAATATAGAATAAAATCAACTGTTGTGTAATGACTTGGGAGTGGACAGCCAGCAAGTGTATATAGCTTGTTAGGTCACCATCGGTGCAAACAATGGAAATTAACTCGTAATTGGCATAACCACATATTAGTATACTACATAGTCCCGGTGTCAACCTTAACAATGCATATTATCAGGTACGGGCCAAACCTGGAATCAGAGGTAATCTTTGAAGATAACAAAAAAAATATTCTCACCCGTACCTGTCTGGATACCACGTGGTTTTGCGCCCAGGTAAGCGAGATTTACGTTTGCTTTCCTCCCGTCAATGATTGGGTTGGGATCCTTACAGGCCCTGTCGGCGGCCTCCCTGTTTGCCATTGTTACCTGTAAGATGAAAGAATCACCGTTAAGCAGCAATACGATAGCCAGTGCTTTGCTATGGTAGATAGTCCGTGATTTACCTCAATGAGGCCACATAAGGGTAAAAAATAACGGTGTCTAATAATACCAACAGTTTAACACAAAGAACTATTAAGACTTTGCATGTCGAACTACACAAAGGGGTGGGTGCTTGTACTCAATGTAGCTCGTTGCACTTTTGCTTTCTCGTTAAAATATAATAAAAATACTATCAGAAAAAAACAGCTTTGTAACATGCAACATAACATAACCATACATGCGTATTATTAGACTCGGCACGTGTTTTGCATTGCAGCAGACCACGATGTGTATCAAACGGTGGTGCACGTGAACGTAAAACTATATAACAGCGAGAAGAGACTCTAGATTTTAATCAATACTTCGTAAATAATGCATGTGTCCACAAAGCTATTTAGATTGTCATCTCCATTGATAGGACGTACGTAAGTGATGTACAGGCGCGATCTGTACAGGAGCTGGCCGGCTGATCCTAAAGGTACACGCGTGTAAATTATATGTATATTATTATATCGGCAACACGGTTAAAGCTGAACGACAAATTAAAAGCCTTGGTATGAAACACTTGTCTTGCTCCAATAGATTCATATATGTTAATTACATTCGTCTAAGTAAAAAAAAAAACATAAAAATAATTATACACGTCATATGAATAAAATTTAAAATTGAAGTTTTTAACATAGTCCCAGTTTTCTCTAATTGATAGCAATGGCTTTACTACAATAGCGAGTAATGCGATGTCATATGATGAGTACTGGTAATTTAAACCTATTGCGTTATACGACTGTCGTGTTTTAGTACAAGGTAGATCTACCAGCAACGTCAGTTTAATTGAATAGGTACAAAGGAATTCAATGACTGGTGAAGATTTAATAGTAAAATGGAATGACTAGGGACACCGCAGATCGAGATTAACTCGTGCTACAGGTTACCAGCATGGCTAACAAGTATGTATATTTATAGATCGTATCACAAAAGTTTCCAAGACCATTTTAAAATCTTTTGAGATTAAAACACGAAACAATGTTAAATTTCAGAAATTTACAGAAGGATTGATCGGATATTTTGAAGTAAATTCGAATGTAACGGTTTTAAATCCCTATTCTACACTACCTGTACTTTAAAGGTACAACAGGTACTAAGTACATGTATAGTGATATAGCTAAGTTGTCAGTTGAGGACACTGCACTGACATAAACTCTTTAGTACAGTTCTGTTGCCCTTGGTTGGAGCCGTTCTAGAGAAGAAGTCATTATCAATGACATTTTGCAAATTACGAAATGACCTAAATGAGCTACTGTCTTTAATTATCAAAATTAACGTTATACTGCTAAATGCAGTTAGAATCCCTGTACAGCACCATAACGGTACCAAATAATATATATAGGTAGGGACACACGTCCCTGTTATATGGTATTTAACCGAAACAATCACTTTGATTAACACTTTGTTACTAAATAATTAATCCTAAGATGTATTGGTCACTAAATTATCAAACGATTACTTACAAATCCATAGCCACGACTTTTGCCAGTTTGGCGATCGGTGATGACAACGGCCTCCTCGATGTCACCAAATTTATCAAAGAATTCCCTCAATGAGGTATCCGTCGTGTGGTAGGGGAGGCCCCCGACGAAGATTTTCGTGTAAGTTGTGTCTTTCTGTTGGATTGTAGTGGCCATTGTGTAGAAGATAAAAACGATGAAAAAATAGTAAACTAGAAGAGTAAATATTCCGCACGTGAAACGTAAGTAGTAGTTCTGTGACGTATTTGTTGGATAAATACCCTTGTAAAATAACACAAGTAGAATTAATGATATCACAGCCCTATGCACTGATTACAAAAGATTACTACAGACTACGAAGAAGGAAGATTTGCTATCCGTCCAACATACACACAGTATATATCCCTGCTTGTACAGTTTTGGCACTCGACTACACAGTGAACGGTCTCGATAGCATGGTGCTGTGTTATTATCACACTGGCCACGCCCACTTGCGCATATTTTATTAAGCACGTGGAGCGGTTATTCATAAGCCCCGCCCCTAACTCCGCCTATAATGTAATCCCGCCCACCTGAAATATCAAGTTTACCCGGCTTGCGTTCTGTGCTGTGAGGGGATATCGCCGCTCGTAGTTTAAATTGATCAAAACCGATATTCAAGGTTGATTTGTTCTTCATACATTATTTTTTTTTATTTCACACACAAAATGTCCTCTACATGGACTATTTTGACGAGGAGAGGATTTATCAGATGCAAACTAACAACTCAGCATACTTTTGTGCAGTTATTCATACGCGAATTGTACTGATTTCTCAAGGCAGTTTACACCTGTGTGACTTTAAACGTGTTCTGGCAGACCGCCACGTGACTGTAACTGTATACATCTGTTTTAACTTGCCATGGAGTAGGGGATGTCAACCTACCATTCCATATTATAATATTTAAAATCGATCGTAATCGCTAATCATCGTCTACACTGAATTAACTTTCAGACGTGGATTTGGGTGTAAGCTCGGTTATAAAAGTGGGATTTAGCGACATAAACAATAGTAAGATCAGTTCACTAAGTTTCTGTAAATCGGATTTTTATTGTTTAAGTACTTAGTAAATCTCGACCGAACACAATAGTACATATTTGCATAGGTGCGCAGTACGCTTTTTGGCTAGTGTTTCTAATGCTTTGTCTTCAGACGCCGTCGGGAGGCTGCCCGTTGTGTTTTTTGTTGTGGTAACGAGGACAAAGGAACCGGACAAACAAATGACGAAAATCTTTGTTTGGTGACCTCTCAGTAGCCAAACCGTTGGATGATATGACTTTGACTCCTCCAGCTTATAACGTCGGGAAAGTAGCCAGCCTGTCGTTTTGAGGAGATAGAATACACATGTTTACGCGAACATAACTTGGACTGCAGTCCATCTCGTGAGCACGTGAAAGGATGTGTTATATTCGTGTATATTTAGCTTACAGACAGATTTTGGGATAGTACAAAAAGCTAAAATCAAATAAGGTAGGCAAAGAGTGGCGTGATTTTTATGGAATAGTTTGCCGTGATTTTATCGACTAGTTTGCTGTGGTTGAACGGTCGTATTAGTACTAACACATTTTCAAAATTTCTTAACACTGTTTGTTTTTGGAAAATAATTAGTGATTTTTCAAAGTAATCTGTAACGTACGTTTTGAATTAAAGCGTGGAATTTGAATCTAAGTACAAAAACAATAACATTCTCATAGTTTGGTAAATATACACTTTCTCACATAATATCTGATACGAACACGGTTCGGAATACCCGGAATCCTGTGTTTTGATTGATTTGATGCTAATTAATAAAGTTTGGTTGTGATGAAATAAAATTTTGACACTTCTTACATTTTTTTTGCTTTGATCTTTTATTTTTCATTTTTGAGTGTGTTGTGTTCTTTTGTTTTCTCTTTCTTACCCAATAAAAAAAATCGGTTGCCAGGGAAACCCCTCCCGTGTCTGCTGCTTATTGTTTGCTGTGGTAGATCTGACCTGAAATTGATATTTTGAGTGTTTGAGTGTGTTGAACGCTAGAATGACTACTGGTCAAAAATGACCATAAAACTGACCTTGACGGATGTGGTAGTAACATATTCACCACGTGGTATTGTTTTCTAGTTTCTTTATCAACTAACACTACCTTTCACTCTTTATTTGTTTTCCTTCTTTTCTTTCTATTTGTTTTACCTTTTTATAAAGCTCTTTCTCTCTGCCTCTCTCTGTCTGTCTCTCTCTCTCTCTGTCTCTCTCTCTCTCTCTCTCTCTCTCTCTCTCTCTCTTTTCATCATTTAGTAGAACGGTGTGTGTAGTATTGTAGTATTTGAAATTGATTTGAGATATCAAGAGATGTTTATAATGCCTTGCATTTATGGTAGAGGTGCTCGTATAATTAAACAATATTATTAAACTTTATTTAATGTACAATACTTATATTAGTCACTCTTATTGTCTTCCGAATGGAAGTGCATGTGGGGTCTTACTGTGGGAAGAAACCAGAGTCTCCGGAGAAAACCAATGTGGTTGGGCACGCCCGATCGCGGAATCGAACCCTGGTCGCTTAGGTGAAAGGCAAGTGTTTCACCACTGTGCCACCCGACCACCCTTTGGATCATTCGTCCAGAGTTGAAAAACAATTCCGCCTCGATGTGCATGGCATTGTCATCCGATAGAAAAACCTACCGCTGTTGTCCTTCTAATTAAAATGACATTTAAAAACAATTAAGGCGTAACGACGTCATACACGTGACACGTGACAATTAACATAAGGTGACGTTACCAGCAGAAGGCGATTACAAGGTCACTGGGGCTGTATCAAGGTCAGAGAAGATCCCGTGTCAAGGTTAGTACTATATGTGTATAAACAATACAAACAAATACACGTGCATGCACGTGCAACAACAAGATGACTTCTGGGATCCGGTAATTAGCCCATTTCGGTCAGGACCATATCAGTAACTAATGTTTACATAAACGATGATCATAATTATAGTCTATATATAAGATATGCGCTTTTCAAATTACATGAAAACCACCGGGACCTACTTTACAGTGATTATAAAAAATACTTGTTGAAACGGGTTATTATCATACTTTTTGAAAAGAGCTCCCTCATTATGACAAATAACGAAAATTATAATTATCTCCTATAAGACAACTTTTAAACATTTAATTAAAATATATAATCCCAGCTAGATGGTATTGTGACTAAAAGGCTATGCCGAACAGTGAAAGGGAAATAATTTGGAGAGTTGGAAAGATTATAAAGCATGCCCCTTCGGTCGTTTCTTTATGTATTTTTTTCATGTTTAAGACAGAACTAGCTGTACTGTTGTAAATGAAAGCGAGTTATGATATGTTGAAGCACAATACGCTCAGATGTCAAACCCGGAATATAACCCATTGGTCTACTCATACTGGAAGATTACAAGCTTAGTCACCGTAATACCAACATTTTCTATTACATAGAAACTCCTTTCAACTGAATTATAAAAGGATTTATGAGCTGAAAAGAAACGTTCTTCAGACTTGTTAGATAATGACGTCATCATATTTTAATCAATTGAATGTTTGAATGAAACGAATATAACACTAGGTAAATTTCACACGTGCTTTAGTGGTTAAACAGCTGGTTTTATTGAAAACTGGTACCGAAAAGCTAATAAAACGTTAGACACAATTAAAGTAGAATTGTCATATTTACTTGAAAGCCCTGTCCAAACATTTAGCAGACGTAAACACTGTTGTGTTGACCCTGAGCCGCGTTTGAATATAATCAATAGGCTCTTTTTAGAATAAACTTTTGTCACTCGGAGTGTAAACGTTTAAGATAAATAAATGAGGTTTGAAGCTTTTATAGAAAAGTATCATTTTCATTACAGTCTACATGAACAGATGGTTTTCTTTAGTTTGACCCGGAAAAAACTCCCGGTACCGTTTTTCATATTAGTATGAACCCGATAACAAAAAAAATGGCTGGCGTGTTATTGTTTACATTGAACCATGGTTCAGAAATGTACATACACATACAATTGTATAAACAATTTCTTTAGTTTCTCAGCGATAAAATCATACAGATATTATCTGATGTTGAATAATTTCACTGGCCACTTCACACATTTAAAATCTATAATGGTATTGTCGAGTAATGGGCACACTGAGTAATGCGTTTTTGTACGCGAGTAAGCACCCAGTGTATATGTAGAGGGACCAATTCATCATATAACATTGATCGTGGTATATATAATAGTCTATATTTTATAGAAATACTACTTTGTCATTGTGTCGTTCATATAGTTGACGAGACAGGTTCGCTCAGGTAGCTATGGTAATCTACCACCACGAAGGAAAACACACAAAATCAGAAAATTGATGAACACTGAATATATCACTGATAATTCACCCCTGTATTTCAAAATTCTTATTTGTGCATTTCAAATTTATCTTAAACCACTGCTTGCTTTCTTTTTAAACAAAAACCCCTACATCATAAACATGTTTCAATTTTATCCCTGCCCATTTTACCCCTGTCCCATAAACTTACATCAATTTTACCTCTGTCCCATAAATTTACATCGATTTTACCTCTGTCACATAAACTTGTATCAATTTTACACATGTCCCATTTTTCATTACTTTTATCCCTGTCACATAAACTTACATCAATTTTACCCCTATCCCCTAAATTTACATAAATTTTACCTCTGTCACATAAACTCGTACCTGTCCCATAAACTCTTATCAATTTACACCTGTCCCATAAATTTACATCAATTTTACCCCTATCCCATAAATTTACATCAATTTTAACCCTATCCCATAAATTTACATCAATTTTACCCCTATCCCATAAATTTACATCAATTTTACCCCTATCCAATAAATTTACATCAATTTTACCTCTGTCACATAAACTCGTACCTGTCCCATAAACTCTTATCAATTTACACCTGTCCCATAAATTTACATCAATTTCAGCCCTATCCCATAAATTTACATCAATTTTACCCCTATCCCATAAATTTACATCAATTTTAACCCTGTCACATAAACTCGTATCAATGTTACCCCTGTCCCATAAACTTATGTAAATTTTACCCCCGTCCCATAAAAATTTTAACAATTTTAAAGTTATTCTATAATTATACGAAAAAAAACTAAATTGGAATCGTAAATATCGGTCGAAAGATCACAAATCATATCAACAAAACTGTCGAATAAGTTGATACTGAGAAATGTGCTGTTTCTGACCACGCTAAAATGCCAGTAAACAGAATCACTTGTGGAGGGCTATGGATAAAAGGCAAAGGAACATGTTTAAATCAAATAAAATCACTTGTGAAAATTAAAATAATTTATTCGTACAATTTTAAATTATTGAGATAATTTTAACTTTCGTCATAATTGCGAGATACACATGACTGGTAGGGACAGCAGGGTCTGGGTTTTTTTATTTGGTAGAGAAGTGTCTTCTTTTGAAGTTAAACCATGTCCTAAATAAAAAATAATGTGGTGTTATGTATTTATGCAATAAAAATGTCTTTGAAAAATAAGAAAGAAAAGAAAATGATGATAATTATAATGAAGTGTTTATTATCATAACAAATAAACAATTAATTTTCGAATTCCAACAAAGTAATACCCAGGATTTCAAGAATCGTACCCAACTCTCTATGTAAATAGAAGTTTTATTCTAAAGCATGCACAACATTTTTTCTGACCTGACCATTTATATTCTGCCAAATTCAACTGTGGAGTCATATCTAAATTATTTACATGTGGATTTAGTTATTCAGCTGCCAAGAATTTCAGGGAAACAATTTATAATTCGTACTTCCATTATGTAGAAGTTTGTGTCGGGTAAAGCACGCGCACGAGGGATGTGTAATATATCAACTACATACGATAGGGTAACGAGTAGACAATTGGTGTGTGTTCTGTAAACAGAGACTCGGGACAGGGGCGCTAATGAAACCCAGGCTATTTAGTCCGTCCGGATAGAGACAGAGCGAGGTGGGAGGGGGCACGCTACACAAAAGGGCCACGCTGTTATTGACTTGCATGTGGTCAATATTTGTCTGGCTGATGGTCAGTAAGTTTATCACATGGTATATTTAGTATCCGCTCCCTCCCCCCCCCCCCCCCCCCCCCCCCTAAAGTGTTGAGTCGTTATCAGTTTGACCCCCATGGGCACAATATGCCAAACCCTGACACACTTCAGGCCTTAGTAAGGAGGCATTGAAATAATGCACCAATGGACGAATGGGCAATATTGGATGGAATACTTGTTAATAGTGTAAATAAGCATGATACATCGTTACTTGTCCGGCTCGATCCATAATGTGTTCCTTCACGCTAAACTTGGGTCCAAGTGGAAAGCCCTCGCAAAAAACAATGACCTCCGCTTCTCACAAACATGTATTGTAAAATCACATAATATCAAGATATAATAAATGTTTTTTTTTTAATGACAGTATCGTTTACAAGGAAAGAAAAGCAAGAATTTTGTTGGATAATAGATATTGAATACTACGTATTAGGTATTTGTATCGTCACGTGCATATTGGCTATCAAACTGGTCCCAAACTCATCTCTACAATATACAGATTGTGTATCAGTAAAGTTAAGTTTTTATTACTTTGGTCTCTTCGATATTGTTTTGATTTTACCTACACTCGTAGGTTTTAAGACTGGGGGGGGGGGGGGGGGGGGGGGGGGGGGATGTATTTGAAATCTCTTGAGCAATTAAAAAAACATAGGTGCCAGTCTTTTCGGCCATAAGCATTGGTAGGTTAGTAACGTATTGCACGGACATGTTTGGTTTGGTTTATTTTGTTTAACGTCTTATTAACATGTACCAATTTTTTAATATTTGAAGAGCGATTTCAGTTTATTTACGTCGCTATTTTTCTAATGAAAATTAAATAAATCAAAATTACCTCTATGTAATATATATAAAAAAAAAAACTTTTGTGAAAAATAATATTCTCCACTTTTTCACATTATAAATCATGAATACAAACGCAGGTCTCAGTGGGTGATAACGGGTACGGATTTATAAGTTCCTGGTCATAAAAACCAAAAACTACGATTATAACTTAAATTTATTTTCGAAGGTGTTTGTGAGTGTTTCACTAGTATAGAAGGGTAAATATATTTGACTAGACAGGCTGTAGAAAACTTCGAGCAAGGATAACGTGGACATTTGTCATTCGCCCGACCTCATGTTTTTCATACATCATGTGGTACACATCCGAACGCACCAACACGTCAACCGTCTGTTGCTATGTACGCTTCCCATTACAACGGCTAGAGCGATTTAAATGGCACACTCACAATTGAGAAGAGAATTAAAACAGGGCACTTTATAGTTTGCACAAACTGGACCAATACGGAAACCTCTGTTGACCATTTGACCAGCATGGAATTACATTAAGATATTTGATTGTACGTGCATATATTGTAAATAGATCTGACTTTGCTGGCACACTCCAACAGAATGATGAGTCAATCTGTTACTCGACATAAACTTTTGTTATATACAATGACACGTGATATTGATGTTCACTATCGGAGGACAGTTCACGATCAATAACAGTTTATATAACGAAAACAAACATTGGACACGTAATATTTGATAGAAAAGATAAGGTCACTTTATATTTAGGTTAACCGGTACAAAATAGTTTTTTTCAAATTGTAGATAATTTTCAGTTTGAATTTATGACAAAAAGACATCCTCGTTACCTTGTCGTCACACCTACAGGTGAGATGGACTTCCTGTATATATCTTCACATGTATATACTATTGTACCTTTTTTTGGAGGGGGGGGGGGGGGGGGGGGGGGTGAAACTTTGGAATCAGATCATATATTCAAACTTGATATTTTATTGAGCATCCAGTCGAACTACACGTACATTTTTGTATATGGATCTCCGTGTTAATCATTGGTATGTTTTCATTGGGATATATTTAGTCTTGAGAATGGTAATTCATGAACTACGAGTTCGCTAATTACACAGCGAAATAAACAAAGCTCTTTATAGAAATATCTATGAAAAAACACAAGAAAAATTGTCAATCAAACTTAATTAAGGATATTTTAATCTTGATTTTTCTGAGAAACGTTGTAGGTCAGATACACGTGAAGCAGACAGACTTATCTTACAGGGGTAATCTATATACACACACGTGTGCTCTTCAATTTAATACTGGTTCAGTACATATTCCATTTTTTATGGGTATCACATTTTCCCGACGACCTTCCACTCCGTGATGTACTTTTGGCGAACCCCAAAAATACACGTCGTTACCCTCACATTTTGTTATTTATGAGTCCCCGAAATGTACCCCCCCTTCTCCCCACCCCCAAAGCCGTTAATAGATGTCATATCCTCGTAATCAAATTATCTAATTTCATTTCATTTCAAATTATGTTTTTACTCTAAGATTGTAGTGCACTGTGTTAGCGGAGTGATATCGATATTGATTTTAAACTTTCATATATAGTCTGCCCCGAATAAAAATAATCCGGAAACCTTAGCTACGGCACGATTCTGTCTTTAGAACGTTATTTCCGTAGACAGATTATTAACAGGGGATGTTTTTCTGCAATAAGAACTAGAAAAGATATTGAAGTTTGTTAACCCGACTGTCACAGGGCCAATACGTGTTGGTCGTTAGAAGTAATTTGCTTCTAAAGATGGTGTCCAAATAATGTTTGGACCAATTAATCAAAACGAGGCTCCAGACAGCAAGTTAGAATAGCCGGCCAAACTCTGTGTTTATAAACAAAAATGCTACTTTATGATATTTGTCAAACTAATGTTTTGATCCCGCATTGAATACAAATTAAATATATCATGATCACTATGTTTATCACTGAACTGTTTTCCGTATGTCCCTACATCTCTCCTGCTGTGATTGGTATTTTGACTAGTAACTTATGCAATTTTAACAATGTCTGTGTGTGTGACGACACGACAATGGAATACCCCCTCCCCTGGACCCCCCTCCCCTGGACCCCCCTCCCCCACACGTGCCATTCAAGGACAAGGTACAACGCGATTTGTTACCCCCCCCCCCCCCCCCCCCCGCCATCACACTTTTGAACCCCCTCCCCTCCCCTCCCTTCCCCTCCCCTCCCCTCCCCTTGACTTCCCATCCCTGCCATACGAGGACAAGGTACACGCCATTTGTAACCCAGCCCATCATACTTTAGACCCCCTCCCCCTCCCCCCTCCCTCCCCTTCCCTACCCTGCCATACGAGGACAAGATACACGCGATTTGTTAACCCACCCCTACTCCCCTCCCCTGGCCCTCACCGTATCGTCTGAAGACGTTACAAGTATATGTATCTGTCTGGACACGATTGGAAAAAAAAAACTAATTATCCAGAACTGGATGAATATATTTGTATTAACTTATTTAGACTAGTGGAGATTTAGAGGATTTGTCCGGTTTAAATTGCCGTTGAATTACATGTTTTGTATAAGAGGCTAACCCTGAAGTTTTATAAACTCAGAGATTGTCGTCCCTATAAATCAATGTTACGTGTCTACAGACGAGGCAAATACAGGTAAAATACAACACGATCAGAATTAATCGGCTATACAGATATTTAACAAAGTATATCTTTATGAGTAACTGTATTTTAATCCACTGTTAAGGACCAGACAAAGGCCACATAAATATTCCTGCCTGATTTTTCTTTGTTAGTCGCTGGAATGAGGTAATTAAACTCTGTAATAAACCTGTAGAGTTAATGGCGGGTTCCAACATTTATATACTGTAAACAGATACTCGGGCTTAACTCCAGGATGATCATGTGTCAGGGTTTAATGTTTAAAATGTATAGAATTAATTGAAATGACAATATTAATCTCTAACTCCCGATATCTAAAATTCCTGAATTATATTTTTCAATCCCGTCCCTACTCCATTGTGTCGTTCTTTCTCTCCTCTTCATTAACACACTGTTTATAATTTCCTCTAACTTTTCGTTGTATCTTTTGTTTTCCCTCTTGACATTCGTCCCCATATGACCCTGGCTGTTGTTGTCCATCTTGACACCCGTCCCCATATGACCCTGGCTGTTGTTGTTCCTCTTTACATCCCTCCCCATGTTACCCTGGCTGTTGTTGTTCCTCTTTACATCCCTCCCCATGTTACCCTGGCTGTTGTTGTTCCTCTTTACATCCCTCCCCATGTTACCCTGGCTGTTGTTGTTCCTCTTTACATCCCTCCCCATGTTACCCTGGCTGTTGTTGTTCCTCTTTACATCCCTCCCCATATGACCCTGGCTGTTGTTGTCCCTCTTGACACCCGTCCCCATATGACCCTGGCTGTTGTTGTCCCTCTTGACACCCGTCCTTATATGACCCTGGCTGTTGTTGTCCATCTTGACACCCGTCCCCATATGACCCTGGCTGTTGTTGTCCCTCTTGACACCCGTCCTTATATGACCCTGGCTGTTGTTGTCCCTCTTGACACCCGTCCCCATATGACCCTGGCTGTTGTTGTCCCTCTTGACACCCGTCCCCATATGACCCTGGCTGTTGTTGTCCCTCTTGACACCCGTCCTTATATGACCCTGGCTGTTGTTGTCCCTCTTGACACCCGTCCTTATATGACCCTGGCTGTTGTTGTCCATCTTGACACCCGTCCTTATATGACCCTGGCTGTTGTTGTCCCTCTTGACACCCGTCCTCATATGACCCTGGCTGTTTGTGTCCTCCATGCACACTCTTATTTGGAGAGATTTTGTTTATTATTGTAAGGGATTGGTTTGTGTTTAATCAAGAAGTTCTCTCTTACATCCATCCTTTTAACTATGTCTTCTAAAAATTCTTCTGTCAATCTCTTCTCTCCCCCCCCCCCCCCCCCCCCTTTATTCCCTCCCTCAGTTTCGTTCCCATTTTCCCGTCAGAAGGGGGACATAGATTGCTCAGAAACTGCACTAGTCCTGAACCCGATGTGAGGTTTGAACAAGATTGGGTCGAATTTCTCCAGCGAACATTCATTATCTACATGTACCTACCACCCTCAAATCTATTGAACTAAGTCCCTACATACAGTGAGCATTGTGGCCAATTTACTCAATATATTGACATAGAATTAGGAGAAGGCAAATACAACATTATTTTACACTATTTTAAGATAAATTTGGTTGAAGTTTGATCAAATACAAAGATCCGATGTTTAAAGATATTCTATGCACGCCATAAAAATGTGTTTTGAGATCAAATTGCAACAAGAAAAGTAAGATTGTGAACATGGAATTCTTTAATTCAGAAATACTAGTATATGGGAGAAGAAGGGTACAGAGTTGTTGGTATGACGAGGGGTAGGGTACGGAGTTGTTGGTATAACGAGGGGTAGGGTACGGAGTTGTTGTTATAACGAGGGCTAGGGTACGGAGTTGTTGGTATGACGAGGGGTAGGGGACGGAGTTGTTGGTATGACGAGGGGTAGGGTACGGAGTTGTAGTTATAACGAGGGGTAGGGTACGGAGTTGTAGTTATAACGAGGGGTAGGGTACGGAGTTGTTGGTATGACGAGGGGTAGGGGACGGAGTTGTTATTATAACGAGGGGTAGGGTACGGAGTTGTTATTATAACGAGGGGTAGGGGACGGAGTTGTTATTATAACGAGGGGTAGGGGACGGAGTTGTTGGTATGACGAGGGGTAGGGTACGGAGTTGTTGTTATAACGAGGGGTAGGGGACGGAGTTGTTATTATAACGAGGGGTAGGGTACGGAGTTGTTATTATAACGAGAGGTAGGGTACGGAGTTGTTGTTATAACGAGGGGTAGGGTATGGAGTTGTTATTATAACGAGGGGTAGGGTACGGAGTTGTTATTATAACGAGGGGTAGGGTACGGAGTTGTTGTTATAACGAGGGGTACGGTACGGAGTTGTTATTATAACGAGGGGTAGGGTACGGAGGTGTTGTTATAACGAGGGGTACGGTACGGAGTTGTTATTATAACGAGGGGTAGGGTACGGAGTTGTTATTATAACGAGGGGTAGGGTACGGAGTTGTTGTTATAACGAGGGGTAGGGTACGGAGTTGTTGTTATAACGAGGGGTAGGGGACGGAGTTGTTATTATAACGAGGGGTACGGTACGGTGTTGTAGTTATAACGAGGGGTAGGGGACGGAGTTGTTGGTATGACGAGGGGTAGGGTACGGAGTTGTTGTTATAACGAGGGGTAGGTTACGGAGTTGTTGTTATAACGAGGGGTAGGGTACGGAGTTGTTGTTATAACGAGGGGTAGGGTATGGAGTTGTTGTTATAACGAGGGGTAGGGTATGGAGTTGTTATTATAACGAGGGGTAGGGTACGGAGTTATTGTTATAACGAGGGGTAGAGTACGGAGTTGTTATTATAACGAGGGGTAGGGTACGGAGTTGTTGTTATAACGAGGGGTAGGATACGGAGTTGTTGTTATAACGAGGGGTAGGGTATGGAGTTGTTGTTATAACGAGGGGTAGGGTACGGAGTTGTTGTTATAACGAGGGGTAGGGTATGGAGTTGTTGTTATAACGAGGGGTAGGGTACGGAGTTGTTGTTATAACGAGGGGTAGGGTATGGAGTTGTTGTTATAACGAGGGGTAGGGTACGGAGTTGTTATAACGAGGGGTAGGGGACGGAGTTGTTATTATAACGAGGGGTAGGGTACGGAGTTGTTGTTATAACGAGGGGTAGGGTACGGAGTTGTTGTTATAACGAGGGGTAGGGTACGGAGTTGTTGTTATAACGAGGGGTAGGGGACGGAGTTGTTGTTATAACGAGGGGTAGGGTACGGAGTTGTTGGTATAACGAGGGGTAGGGGACGGGGTTGTTATCATGAGGGTAGGGATTCTAACTTGCGATTATTTAATTTAGTCCAAAACTTATAGTAGTCTTTTATTTATTAATTTATATATTTCTCATTGAATCATTTATTTATCTATCTAAACATTTATTTGAAACTTACAATCTCGGACTCATAAATTGCGCAAAAACTTGATTGTACATAGGTAAACATGTATTTGTGTGGGAAAAATCATTTTGAAAAGAGGTAGAAACATTTATCAGTGGCATATGTGCAAATGATGGTCAAAATAAGTATCCAACATTATCTTAACAGAGGTATTAAATATGCAAATTCTTCCGTAAAACTCATAAGTCAAGATTGAAATCTGACTTCATCGATGATTAATATGCAAAGAGTCTACCATAATGATCGGGATTAAGAGGAGGTGTCACAGCTTGGACGACTGGTAGTTGGGTTTCCAATTTCCTGTGTACCGTATACCAGTCACGAGCGTCACAGCGCGTGCCACCATGGAATCAGCATGACGTATACGGTTACTAATTTACGTATCCGCCAATGTTTGTATTGCCAATGATCTAATCCGAGTAACTACCATCTGCCCGGGGGCCGGGATGTTGTGATAAGGGTGTGTGCGGCGGGAGGGGGTATCTGACAGTCAATCAAATCTGTTCCTTGTAAATTGACATCCTGTGTTTTGTGTACCTGATTCGTTATAACATATTAACATATTTCCTGAATTAAACACTTAATGAAGATGCTACATGCTGTCTCCTACAAATACATATTTCCATTTAAAACCCCCATTCAATAGGAAAAGGATCGGTTTCATTTTCAAACAACACCGGCATGCTATAGATACGTACATATATATATATATGTATAACATTGTTAATTTATACTTTCTAGTCTTAATAGGGTTATCTCCATGTTGTCATCTCAGCGATTCAAAGATATTTATGTCATAAACATCACTGAGTAATTTTATCACATGTTCTGAAGAAAAAAGACTGATTTCCAAAGCGTAAACTTTCGTCCAATTCCTTTGTAAATATTTATTTGAAATGAAATATGTTTAAATAAAACCAACCATTATTTTTGTTTTATTCGGTATTATGACACGCTTGAAGCTCGGGGATCTAGACAGAAGTTATAAAACAGCTAATAATGTTCCTAGTAACACTTTGTAACTACCTGGTAGAACGTGTAACTAATATCGCCAATCTTGTTCCTTGTAGAACTTTTAATTAAAATTGGTATATATGACATATGTCCCATGTAGAATTTGTAACTAAAATTAGTGTATGAGATATGTCCCATGTTGAATTTGTAACTAAAATTACTGTATGACATATGTCCCATGTAGGATTTGTAACTAAAATTAGTGTATGACATATGTCCCATGTAGAATTTGTAACTAAAATTAGTGTATGACATATGTCCCATGTAGAATTTGTAACTAAAATTAATGTATGACATATGTCCCATGTAGAATTTGTAACTAAATTTAGTGTATGATATATGTCCCATGTTGAATTTGTAACTAAAATTAGTGTATGACATATGTCCCATGTAGAATTTGTAACTAAAATTAGTGTATGAGATATGTCCCATGTAGAATTTGTAACTTTTAGTGTATGAGATATGTCCCATGTAGAATTTGTAACTAAATTTAGTGTATGACATATGTCCCATGTAGAATTTGTAACTAAATTTAGTGTATGACATATGTCCCATGTAGAATTTGTAACTAAAATTAGTGTATGACATATGTCCCATGTAGAATTTGTAACTAAAATTAGTGTGAGATATGTCCCATGTAGAATTTGTAACTAAAATTAGTGTATGACATATGTCCCATGTAGAATTTGTAACTAAATTTAGTGTATGACATATGTCCCATGTAGAATTTGTAACTAAATTTAGTGTATGACATATGTCCCATGTAGAATTTGTAACTAAAATTAGTGTATGACATATGTCCCATGTAGAATTTGTAACTAAATTTAGTGTATGACATATGTCCCATGTAGAATTTGTAACTAAATTTAGTGTATGACATATGTCCCATGTAGAATTTGTAACTAAAATTAGTGTATGACATATGTCCCATGTAGAATTTGTAATTAAAATTAGTGTATGACATATGTCCCATGTAGAATTTGTAACTAAAACCCATACATGTTTGTTTATGTTTTAAGCGGTCCCACAACGATAATGTAATTGGATTCGAGAAATATGATATTTAATCGTTATCAGTCAAAAAAGTAGAGTTTTCTTAAGATCAGAAATAATGTTAGGTATCAGAAAGGCATATCTATAGGTCCGGGTGGTTAAACCTGATTAAAAACGTAACCATAATTTAAATTGATACCATTTATTTTAATTTCCATTATTCTAATATCTGTCACTCTGGGGTCTGTACAGCATTACCCCACTAGGTCGTGTATCCCACCAAAAAAACGTTAGACCATATCTTATTTCTCTGATTGTTTGGAGCTGCCGAGTTGTGTTTCAAAGTCTACATACCTACATATAGTATCATCTTACAAAATATACCATTGGTTATCGACAGAAACTACGCATGGCACCGGCAAAAACATAGCGAATTATTCCACGCGTCTCGAATGTATATTCCATTTCATAACAACGTTATGATATATGGATACCAACTAGCCCAGTCGCGGGAGATTGAATGGACGTATTATGTAACATAATTACAAATCTTCTTATAAGTTTGGTAATATTTTGTAGTGTCCGTAACGAAATCGAGGCTGTATGAACACGAAATGACATAATGGATCATTAAAGACGTACAGGCTCACAATGACAATGTGGTGTAGGAGTTCAGGATCTTTTTGTGAAACTTGCGTTAGAACTTGATGGACGACCAATGAAGGAGGTCATGTGGTACGTAGTACGTGGTATCAACACCATCGACAAACATCGCCTTCCGTTAGTCAGTCATTAAAATAAGGATATCATACAAATTGATCAAGACAAGGGAAGAACATCACACACAAATTTATGGGGCAATTACTTAACATAAATCATAGCAACCCTTTGTTGACAAATGATTCTACAATTCCTGTTTCAAATGTGTCAACGTACTTTTCCCCGCAGTCTCATTATGCCAATGTACGAATACGCGTGTCTATATAATACTGTAAAATGGTATAACTTGGGATCACCCCATTGCGTCATACAACAGACACGTACGTCACACAACAGACATGTACGTCACACAACAGACATGTACGTCACAAATCAGACACGTATGTCATACAACAGACATGTACGTCATACAACAGACATGTACGTCACACAACAGACATGTACGTCATACAACAGACACGTACGTCATACAACAGACATGTACGTCACACAACAGACATGTATGTACGTATGTACAATAGTCAAGACATAGACATGAGTAGGGTAGTACCCGTATATATGTACAGTAGTCAAGAGAGAGAGACATCAGCAGAACCCGTATGTACAGTAGTCAGGAGAGAGAGAGAGAGAGAGAGAGAGAGAGAGAGAGAGAGAGAGAGAGAGAGAGAGAGAGAGAGAGAGAGAGAGAGAGAGAGAGACATGAGCAGTACCCGTATGTACATCAGAGCGACTGAGGACGGGTAGACATATTTTTAATACTTACCCACAATGAATAACAGGGATGAATAATGGTAGTTAAAACACAGACACAACGGATGGAATGACTTCCCACCACAAAGCCTGGCCTTAACATCACAATGACGTACAATATGTACAGTTTTTGTGCTGTGAATTGATAATATATTGTAAAACTATTCAAGCTCCCACTTCACAGAAAATCTTTTATTTTCTCGAAAAAAATCGGTATGTGTTGTAAAATGCATTTTGTTAGACATTCACAATTCCTTTGTTTTTATTGTTACATTTAACAATGGATGAACATGACGTTACAGTTTACAGCCGTTCAAATGTTGACAAAGAGCTCTGTAACGGTAAATAAAAGCAGGCCCGTTGTAATGGCCACGTGGTCCTCTTTGTGTAAAGATGACATGAACAAAGTAGAGCGGAACCGTGTGTCACGTGGCTGTAATACGATCTCGCGTGTTCAGACGAGAATATATTTGTGATGGAAAGCTTAGACAGGCTTTAGATTTACTAATCTTGGACATAATCCTCGGTATATTTCTTAGTTGAATTCTTTTCTTCAATGCGGACGTCTATCTTGGGAAAAATAATAAATTAATGTTAAATCGTCATCTCTTGAAGATGTTTACCTCCTCCTCTCTTTGATATTTAGTAAATATTAATAATCTATAGCATTGTTTGAACAGTTTATTGGTATTTAAGTATTAGTATTACATGCATTTCATGCTGCTTGTCATTTGGTGATTGGGAGATGTATGTTGAAACAACCGGTTCGGGTTCGATTCCTGGTCATCATTAAAGACACTATAATATATATACCGTTCATTCCTCTGCAAATTATCCAAACATCAAACACTAGATATATAATTTCTTAATTCATAAAATTCTTCTGATGCAGATTTTAATCAAGTAAATACGTCTGTAATTGGGACGACAAGTAATCATAAAAACGACCCACTTGTTAAAAGTTATGTGAGGCCTTTGAAGAAACCAACCCTTCTGAACAGAATAATAAGTTTCCTCTTTACCGGTCAATAAGTGCACCACAGGGTTCATAAACTATCGACTTCATAGACTATGTTATGATTGCTTGTTAGTTATTCATATGCCTGAACAAGTTTCGATAATTTATTGAACTAATTAATAATTCATAATAACCAAGTCTTTAGAAAACGGCGGTTAAGATGTTTACGATGTCTTTCATAGATGAATGAAAACCTTAGGCGAACTCACAAATAATAACTCGTTTGTGATGTTAAATATATGTACATTTTGTATATACATAATTTAAAAAAAAACGTTAAATAACATATCACATATCGTCTTTAAAGTCTTCATTTATTCTGACGTCACCACATACTAATTGCTTTGTGTATTATATTCCCGTTTTTCACGGGACCGTTATTGTCATTCCTTGTAAACGGCTGTACACGTAAGGCTATCGGATAGTTCCTATGACCCGGACGTACTGCATTCTACCGTCCAATATCGACATAATAACTTTAACTACATGTATTTACGTAACTTTCCAGAACTGATTGCTTTTGTGTCAGCTTTTTCATCATATACATGCCATTCACAATTAATCTCACCTTGTTAACGTAATTGTGAGACCGTTATGACTGAGACCCCTAGTTTTCAATATAACTGCCTGCACTACTTCCTACTTTGACCTTTCTAGCTGTTCAGCCTTCCATCTTCTTTTGAACTTATGATATAAAAAAGCTAATGATATAATTGTCCTGTCATTTTTTTCTTTGGTCTACTAACACAGATCAGGAAATTGAGTTTAAGCATTTTTGATTTTCTGTACTTGGACATAGGTACACACAAATTATAAATTCATTAATACTTATTTTCTCTAGAGTTGGGAAATTAAAAATTATTGAACTTTTGCTCTTATTCCGTTTGTATTCATAATTATAGAATTCAACAGACAAATCATAATCATGATATTGGGCATAAAAAACCATACCAATTACAATTATGATATTAATATTACCGCTATTGCTATATAGTGTAAGGTATTGGTAAATTATTAGGCCGGAGATGATTGTGTCTTACGAATGTTAAACTATGAAACGGTGTCAGGTTACTATTTCAATTTCACGTTATTATATCGGTTACTTATTCCTATCAATCATTTATCTGTCAACAAATTTAACTAATTTATATTTCGGTGATATAGGAAGGGATTTACTTTTAAGCGCAGAATAATTGTAGGTACTACGCCTAGGTAAACTTTCGCCACAACACGGTTTGGGAATGTACAGCCGTTCTGCTCGGGGACAAAATTTAATCCGAAATTAAACCAGTTCTGATTCAACACAACACACGGATTCTTAACACCGGGAGCTCATTATCCGTGTAGTTTATGACCCCGATCATGTATTAAAAGCTAAAAACTTTCTAATCTTTGAATTTTTAAATCAGCTAATACACTGTTGGTTGACCTTAACTAACGATAAGTATAAAATTCATTTGTCGGACCAATAAAGCTAAGTAATAATCTCTTAATGTCATTTCTCCCGTGTCCAATTCCTATTGTCCCGAACAATGGCCACAATCCCTCCTCTAAATCTACGACATGTACTTAGGGTTACCGACAAGGGATTACTACCTTTACATGAAAAACACGAAGAAAATTAAAAATAACGTCAATATTTTTTTCTCTAGAGGCCGCTAATGAAACCAGACTGACCTCAAAACTGAAACTTTTTACGATTTGTTAGTTTCATTTTGCTCAAACATGTTCGAAAGTTTCAATAAACTTCTCAAGAAAAAGAAAAAAAGTTCAGAATCCGAATGAGCGATGATACGATTAATCACAAAGTATTTGAATTAAAATTTAATTTCTTAATAAATTTAAAAAATTCGTATCTTTTAAACTTCAAAGTTTTATTGTTGTAAGCTGACAAATATTGTCATCAATTGATTGTTGGCAGTATTATTGGATTATGACCATGGCAGGGTTAATACCGTCTCCGGATTGTAAATCCGGCACCTATTTGTATACTAGTGTAGTAGCCCTCCACTAATCGGATTCAATACTTGAGGGTATTTCATAAGCATCATCGCCAGTACAGATCCGTATTTCTATGTATCTATGATTATCTGACGAAAAATACTGAAGCAGGATTTTGGATGCTGACGTACATAACAAAGATATTTTGTGTGAATAAAGTCTCTTACAATTTCTGTTGAACATTTCAGCTAATTAGTTCAATTGCAGTATGATATGGACTTAAACTCGAGTATAAAGAATTTCAACTATTACATAGTTTTGAGTTTTGCTGGATGTTAGTTCATATCCATGTCCTTAAACAACAGGAAATGACCAGGAAATATAAAAAAAATAAAAATTAACAGTTTGGATAATAAATGATAATATTCGTTAGAGATATACTGCCAATCTAAAACGAGTTTTATCTAAATCGAAATGATCATGAAATTACAAGAAATTTAGTACGGTTTGGAGAAAACGTGATGATGTTAGTAACAGTACAGTGGCAATCAAACGACGAGCTTTATCTAAATTGATGCGTCAAATGCTTAAAGTTGAACCTATAGAATTCATGTTATCCTAGGTTATCAAGCTTAGAGTAAATGAAAATTCAAATACGTTGATTTTGAGTGCTGGTCAAGGTCATCATAATCTACCACGTCTGTTTATTTTGTACATATATATCCACTTAAATTGCCACTCTCGAAATGTACAAATGACTTATATCATAACTTAAAGTTATATACTTTACGTAACTTTTAATTCCTGTCACCATGCCTGGAGCAATTGAATTAACTTTGATTATTGACAGGAATATTTCAAGAAAATATAACGTTCGTGAATACGAAGGCAGTGACGTCAGTGATCAGTGTTACAGGTGTGATCCGTGACGTCAGTGATCAGTGTTACAGGTGTGATCCGACTCTCAGATTGGGGTTTATCGTCTGCCGAACATCAGATCAGATTTATAAACCGGCCTAGCCTGCCAGGTGATGACTTTACATATTTTACAAGCCTCTTAAAAAATAAAATAAAATAAAACTTCGTGAAAGTAAAAGCGCGTGATTCTGACTGTGATTGACTCCTGTGTCGGGTAGTATAATCTCCACACTTCCCAAAAGTCTCACAGCGTGATATAAAACGTAATCCGAGATGAAAGTGACAGTCAGCTGACCATAGACCTCTTAAATTATGTTCGACACGCCACACGACTTTTTCTGGTCAGTTCCGGTCAAAAAGATTAAATAACTTCAAAGGTATTTCAACAACACTGTATTTACGGAGTGGTCAATTAAAACCCAATCACGTACCGACAAACACAGGAAATCTCTGCTCGTACCCAAGGAATAAGTCCGTGAATACCTTGTCAAAAATAGGTATTGAATTCCAGATGGCTTAATAAAACATTTTTTCCTGTGAACACGTGAATGAAGATTTAAGATATTTTTCATTGCACAGAACATTTTCGATCGCAGATTCCGTTGAAAGATCTTTGAACTACAGTGGTAATTTGGACTGCTGATGTCGGGACAACCGTAAAAGCAAAATGAAGTTCTTAATATTCATAATATTTCAGTCTTTCCCGGAAAAAAAGAACGATCACAAAAAAAATAAAAGAAATAAAAAGATAAATCAATAAAAAAAATTAAAATTAAATAAATAAAAACGTATCCCCGTGACTACTGACTTTTTATATCATAATCTATTATAAATGTTCCGTAGGGGTTCGACAATTAGTAAAACGCAATACTTTTCAGTGATGTCACGGTGTTAATTTTAAGCGAGGACTTTTGAATTCTGAGACCATATTTTCGTGAAAGACTGTTTCTTTTCTATTCAAATAAATTGCTAAATTATAATACGCTAATCTACATACAAGAATGTATCTCCCATAAAATTATATACTACATTTAACAGCGCACATTTAAAATGTCTTGTTATAACACGTATAACTCTTTGTCGTTGTTTACAAACGTGTTTCTGATCCTGAATAGTTTCATAAACTAGACTCCGGCACGGCTGACTGACTCCATTATCCGTGCGATAACTGTTTGTGACCTACCGATAACTGTTTTGTCGTGTTTTTATTCACAATGTGATAAACGGTCGCTTCTTTCTGGTCGAAACACAATAAAACAGCTCTACCTCATTAATAAATAATTCCGATCCATGCAAATGAACCACCGCAGTTTTTGTTGTAAGTATGACGTCCGCCGATAATGGTATAGCACTATATAAGTATATGCAATTAATCTTAGAAGGGGGTAATAATGGTGTTGTTTGTTAAAGAGGAGGGGTGTATGTGGAATATGAAACACATTTAAAGAGAAGAATATTTCATTCCATACGTGTATTTTTTCCGTACATTTTGTGCACATCACGTTCTTTGTTAGAAGGTTTAACAATTAAAAAATAAAAGACTGTTGGCGACAGTGCACGTGACCATACTTCACGTAGACAGGATGAATTCTTTCGTAATAAATCTTTAACGAAAACGTAAATCTGTAGTACAGATATCTTATAACTTGAAAACAACGATAATTCGTGTATATGTATTATTAAATTAAACAGCATCTTAAATTAAATAAATGCATTTGTCTTCTCCAATGATTAACTCAATGTCAATCTGTCTTTATCGTCCAATGAACAGTCATGGTCATTTTTTAGGCGGGATATTCCTGTAACAATAGTGCCTATTTTACAAAATAATACCGACTTAAGCAAATTGTGGAAATTGTCTTGTCCATGGATACAACCACGACAGTTTAGAATGTCCATGGTCTCAGCTTCCTGAGAAATGAAAAGTGTCCCGGGTTGGAGTCGAACCACACATCTCAGATCTTCACCTGAGGATGCATTGAATCTTATGTCCCAAGTGTCTGGGGTCTAAACTATCGTGGCCAGGTGGTGATAGTACATTGGGTTCAATAGAAACTTTTTATCAAAGTAAACGGATATGTCACGTCGATAAGATCAACTCTGTGACTTTGTTGATCAAAAATCACACGTGCTAGTAGTTTCTAGATACTAATCGGTAAGTTCCTTACTTAGGTAGGGGGTCACGGGTGGGTGTCAACTGGGCCCTAGTATCATCTGGTTATCCAACCATCTCAAATGTTTTTCTTATTCTCGTGTTTTCTGGACTTGATGGGGGTCTCGAGGTCAGCGGGTGGAAGGTTGGTGACCCCTGTGATGTCAGGGAGACAACATCCGGTTGATGGGGGTAATGTACCACCCCACGCGACCATGTCCAGTCAGCACGTGTCGCCTTCAGGGTCATAAACATTCCGATCACGTTAAAGTATATTGGTCTATCAATAATTGTATATCTAAGGGTTCAATTCGTTACAAAATAATTCAAGCACCCAACACCACGCGTTTCTTCGCAGTAAGGATCCAACACCACGCGTTTCTTCGGCTGGTTCACTAGAAACCTTAATTTAGATGTCTCATATATATAATAGTACTTAAATCTGTTCTGACATCAGTATTTATGTAAACCGAGTGCCGCAAATGTATTTGAGTGACAGAAACTTTCACAGAAAAAATAAACAGGACAACAAAAGGATTGTTGTTGTTATTGTTGTTGTTGTTGTTGTTTTGGTTGTTTACAGACAAATGAGGTACAAAACGTCTTTGACAAATTACAATCCCACAACTAGCAACTTGATTTCTCAAAATATACGTTGTTGTTGTAGTTGTAGTTGTTTTTATTTACGTTTACTGTATGTCTCACGTCGGGCCTTTTATCCTTGATATTCAGATAAACTATAACAATTCAAACAATATGAAAATAAGTATTCGTCATTCGGGTAGGGTTATAAGTTAATCCCCTCACAGGTAGCTTTTGTTAATATGTAATCATTTCAATTTTTTTTCCTGAAACAGGATGCTAATGAGCCTTTAAATTGATCACTAAAGTGTTTGTGTAGCCTTTCTGATGTATGTAAATGGCCTCCAGTAGTAAAATGAATAAAATATCACAAACACACGACGATTACGGTAGTGAAAGACTGATTCGAACGCTGTAAAATACGTTGTGGATGTTTCATTTCTGTAGATATAATATCAGCATTTCATAGATATTCAAATGGGTAATAAGTAATTTTCCATTGTTTGTACGGAGAATGCGGCTTTCTGATTGGTTGCGATATTTTTTCATACCACTATGAAAAAAATTCCGAGAATGGCGCGAAAAATGTGACGTCACAATATGACAATTGACGTTGCGTATTGATTTGAGAAAAATAATCCCATATAAAACCAGTAGAATTGTACATAAAACATATTTTAAATCAGAAATTATTTTCAAAAATTACTTATAAGCGTTGATGTCAATTATTTTTTAGTTTCATAGGGGTATGAACAAAAAATGTTTGCAAACTTCTGTAAGAATCCGCTATGCGGATTCATAAAGTTTGCAAAAATGACACCAATACTTAATTGTTTTAGAACTCATGTGATTGGATATAAATGAGTTTGCATTAACCAGATATGACAGACTGGGACAAATCAGATGTAATGAAGAATTGGTTTGTTTGCTTAGTGTATCGTCACGTGAGCATCCATGGACATTTTGAGGCGGTGTCTCCTTGTAGTCGTTGGAGAATGCCTCACTGAACAACATACGGGAGGCCCGTTGCATGCCACCAAGAGCAATCAGGGTAAAGTGTCGTGTCCAAGGACACAACTACGACCGCACAGACCGGTCAGTTTCTCAGTTTTCCCGAGAAACACAAACCGACACGGGTAGGGAGCGTCAAATTACACACCTTAGATCTTCATCCTGAGGTTACGTGGTCCGAAACCTACTGAGCTATCGCGGCCCCCAGTAATAAGGAAATTTTATATAAAGACATATAGCTATAGGAGAATATCACTTTTGAAAACAATCATTGTCCTAAACAGCCTCCATATCCATGGTTTCTAAAAAGGAAAATCAACTATATATTAAACATGACTCTCCTACGCGGTCCTATCAGTTCTTTCCAAAACTCATCTTACGTATCAAATGACGATCATTATGATCACCTGTCAAAACTGATTATCAAATTAATATCGAGGCGCACCTATGGAAATTGACAAAGTTAGAGTATACATGAATTATTTGAGGAAACAGATTAACTTTCGTTTCTAAATTGACTGCCAATGCTATCTTTCCGAGACATCTTTGAGTATTTAAAGGTTAATCGTTATGCTCCTGTTTTTGAGAGAGCATACCCGTAAATGTGTACCATTTTCTCAATATGATGACTTGGCAATGTTCAACACAATACAATTAGCACAAACAGTATAATATAAGAAAAAAATAAGCACATATTTTGAACTGTAAAGGTGACTGTTTTTCATATCTTCCATTGAATTATGACACTTTCATTCCAACTATTGCTTTCGAGGAAGACTGATGCAGCGATTTTAGATTCCTTTTGTTCCCTCTATTTCTGAAGGCATTCGACTTCATATGGGCTTAGTTGATGAGAGAGAATGTCGTAAAACCACGAGAAATAATAATATTAAAAAAAAAACTTGTCCTGAACCTGAAATTTGAAAAAAATGAATATAGGTCTTGGTATTTCCCTTGCAATTCCACTGCAAATAAACAGTTTTTAAAAAGCGGGGAGTTTCGTGATAAGCGAAATGGTTACACAGAAATTGTTAAACGCCGGTAGATAACGACGTCTGGGCTCATTGACAGGTAAGTTGATTATAGACAGGTAAGCTGATTAGAGAGCTGGGTAGTTGTGGTAAAAACAAACATTCTCCATCCATATCTGAACGCACCAGATTAATGCTGAAAGGACTGCCTGAGTTAGCTCAACGAAAACCAGAAGTCAGGTCTGGGTAGATACGGTGGAAACTAGTACCGGGACATACAGGGCCTGATTTAAGGTCAATCCGTTTGTTTATTCCGTATATGTTAAATGTTAATCATTCCAACAAGGTCATATGGGGTCATTCATTAAAAAAAAACAACCTAACAGCGTTGGTTGTGCCATGTTCATATAACACGGTTATAAAATGGTGGGAGAAGAAAGCTGAAAATCTAACCATTTGCTATTCTACGATGCTGCTGAATACTTTTATTATCTTCAATATTACAGACACGTGTTATCTGTGATACTGTTTTATTTATTAATATTCCCAGAAATATAACTGTATGTCTACTATCCACGACAACATAATACTACACCTCACACAAACAACTTCCTGTAAATGGTGTTCAGTATGACAAAACAATAAAATCGTCCAACATTTAGTCTATAAATATACAATACATAATTGAAACATATTGTTTTGCTTCAGATATATTAAACAAAGCAAGGATTTGGTAATTCAAAAGTTAATGACCTCCAATTGACAATGTTCTGATAACGACAATGCAATGGCTACGTTAGAACATGGTGTAAACTTTGATAAGATCTATACAACAATGAAATCATGGATGTATTATATAAACATGTATACAGTTTTGTGTTGCACCACCATGTAGATATATATTAATGCCTGACACACGTTGAATACATTTCTGAATACGTCATGCATATGTATAACGTATTCTAATTTTGAATAAAGACTAAAGAGGGTGTGTGTGTTTGTGTGTGTGTGTGTGTGTGCAAGGGTGTGTGTCACGTAGGATGTAGGTATGCAACTCTGTATCATAATGAGTACATGTTTATAGAACTTATTATAAATTATCATTCTACTCTGAATGTTTGTGTGATATAACCAATAATGCTTACTTTCCTTAATTTATTTTTCTATATATATATACTTCACTGTCTATGATATTCACTTTATTGACTGTATTCACTTTACTCTGTATATATGTGGTACCTTTGGAGAGGACTTATAAAGGCTTGCCTGTTGTCCAATCCATTTGTTTTACAGTAATAAAATTTTTTGAAATGTTTAATAATGATTACATGTACATTTGCTGTCAAGCCTATCGCTACGTGAAGGAAAAATAACTATGATTGATCAGAATGGGACAGTGACTTCAGGGAGATGTTGAAAATTAGTACAGATATAAATAGCTAAGAATGAAAATGTAGTTGTACCTTCATAAAGGTTTTTTGGTGTAAATCCACACACCCTGTTGTCACGTGAAAGAGGTCTATAACTGCCCTAAGCAAAAAAGAAGTGTAGAGGTTTAGACCAATTCTCGGTTTCCATTGGCTGTCAAGTTTATCGTTATACAAAGGGAAAGTAGCTCAGATTTCTCAGAATGGTTTATATCATACAAAATATAACATCACAAACAGGAATGGCGATAAAAAGAGGGAACTTCGTTAATTGTCGATAGTCTATATCCACTGTCATTATAAGTGATTTCTTACCCAAGCAAAATCTGTTATTCAGAACGTTAACCTTATCTGATTCACTCATCTTGTTTGGTATTATCTGGAATGGTTAAATAGTGTACAATGGCCGGGGATCATAGCATTAAAAAAATTAGGTATTCATATGCATACGAATACATATATATATATTTATTGAAATTTAGTCATATATTAAAGCAATGGTCATATAAGGATATATTACAGGTGGTAGGTACACGTGCAGAACACGCGTTTACTCTACAGGTACACCATACAGAGTTAAGGTTCTTGATGGTCAACAGTTAATGTGGTCAAACTCGGTATTAAGACCACTCCGCTAATAAGACCACTTTCACTCAGACCCCAGGTGGTCTTAATAGAGAGGTTTCACTCTACATCAGGTTTTTCTATCCTATGAACCATTGGAAACCTCGAATAGTGCCATTATGAATTTTTTCCATCCTTCTAAGGATTGTCCAAAAGTCACACAAGATATAAGTAAATTACAATTTGAGAGTTATTGGTACAGTAGAGCTAAAAAATGAATTAGAATGCGTCATATAGTTGTTTCGTCCTTCTATGACTCGTCAGTGATGTTAGGGACATCAAACAGCTGTTTCGTCCTTCTAGGACTCGTCAGTGGTATTAGGGACATCAAACAGCTGTTTTGTCCTTCTAGGACTCGTCAGTGATGTAAGGGACATCATACAGTTGTTTTGTCCTTCTAGGACTCGTCAGTGATGTTAGGGACATCATACAGCTGTTTCGTCCTTCTAGGACTCGTCAGTGATGTTAGGGACATCATACAGCTGTTTCGTCCTTCTAGGACTCGTCAGTGATGTTAGGGACATCATATAGCTGTTTCGACCTTCTAGGACTCTTCAGATATGTTAGGGACATCATACAGCTGTTTCGTCCTTCTAGGACTCGTCAGATATGTTAGGGACATCATACAGCTGTTTCGTCCTTCCAGGACTCGTCAGCGATGCTAAGTGCCTAAAGTATTGACAATAGGAGGCGATCAAAAACAAAACTTGAAATAGATCAAAATTATAGTATTAGAACGGGTGGGTGCAAAATACCCATAATTAAATAAATGTTATTATTTTCCATACAATTCATAATTTTGAATATATACAAACAAGTAATATTACCCGTCATGCCGATAACCTATTAATGTTCTTCCAATATTTAAAAATACCTAGGATATATTACACACATGTATTAACCGTTAATGTGATAGTTTTTCTCCTGTGTTATAAATGCACGATTTGCACTGATTGCATGTACTACCTTTACCCTTACGATCCACAAATCTCTTAGCTGTCAGGTCCATGCCATTTCGTTAGTGTAATTATATACAAGATGTTAAAGATTTCAATTGTAATTTGAAATAGAAGTAGGCAGAGATTGAATTAAATGTCTCCTCCTTTCAGACACTAATCACTTTAAGTCTGTGTTACGAGAATATCCCCAATTCAATTGAAGGATGATCTGTGTAGACAAATTGATAAACATCTTTTATAATGTGGCCTGTGTAATAAACTGGACAAGATAATAGGCCCGGAGGAGAAAATTGACGTATTCAATTATAACAATTATCGTATTGTCTAACAAAACATTATTAAACTGATAACGAATATATCTTTCTGTGTATATCAAGTAAGTACATACTGTAAAGTGTGGTTAATCTCTGTATTTGTGACCATATCAACATTTTACGAAGAAACGCCCAGAACATGCTTCATTTGTGGAATGGAAATATCAAGATATGTTTTATTGAGTTTCAACCTATAGAAATTACCATTCAATCACTGACTACTAGTCAGTCATTGAATGGTAATTTCTACAGTTTGAAACGTCAGTGACTAGGCGATTTTACGTGGTTTGTTTTATTTATTTGAAGGTTTAAGTCATCGCACCAGCCAGGTTCATACGAGGGCGGTGCTTTTACGTAGGCCAACAAATGAATACCCCGAAAAAGGATATGATTCAATTGAAGAAATATTGTTTCCAGATCTTCAAAGTTTGTCTTGCGACAAATTAAATAATCACCAATTGAATATGTATATCTATACATTTGGTTTGTTTTTGTTTAACGTCCTTTTAACATCCAAGGTCATTTAAGGACGTGTCAGGTTTTGGAGGTGGAGGAAAGCCGGAGTACCCGGAGAAAAACCACCGACCTACGGTCAGTACCTGGCAACTGCCCCACGTAGGTTTCGAACTCGCAACCGAGTGGTGGAGGGCTAGTGATAAAGTGTCGGTACACCTTAACCACTCGGCCACCGCGGCCCCCATACATGAACAACACGTGTTTACATGTAATATGTAAATAACTTTATCTTATATAGAACAATCCTGTATATAATACTGTAAATATTTAATCTAAACAACCTGATGTGTGCTCCATTTTTACACTCAACGTTTAAAGTGTATTTTTAGATAAAATTCTAAAGAGAAAAAAACATATTTTCGTGGAGAGTTTGATACAAACCTGCCATAACCGCTTTAGATTTTTTAAATTCAGTTACCGTTTTCTAAACTAAATACAAAATATCCCTGAAACTAATTAGTTAGTTATCATTAAATCGATAACGGGTATGTATTACACGTTCGATAATAGCTGATGATACTTATCTATTCAATTATGATATAGTTTAACAAAACATGAATTACCGTTTAAACAGTCACAAAGTTCATTGACAAATGAATCTAGTTCTGTATATATATATAAATATATCTCCTGGATTGTCGGGGGCTCTGTAGGGGTACCTGATCCAATACTAGAGGACCCTAAATGGTCTTAAAACACATAATCGTCATGAACATATCGATTATAGATTCTTAATGAAACAGGACATACACTTCTTCCCGATAAGAAATTGTCTCGTGGTGAATATTTACTCTTTTTGAGACTCTTTATAGACTTTTCTATACAAAGCTTCACTTTCATGTAGCCAAAAGTGGCTGCAAATAGCAAATCATGTTTAAAGTGGATAATAGCGGTTTCGGCTGTAACGTGGAATAGAAACATATACACTAATTTGTAACAGGGATGTATATCGTGGTACATAAGTAAAAATATATATCCTTTCTCATTGTCATTATTCTTACAGTCTGTTGCGGCCTTGCAGTGAACAGGTATATCATTCAAACATGCCTGGCCGCCTTCTTTCCTGTCAAAGTAATCGAAATATTTCCCTAACCATTACGCGTTTTATTGTGGTTTGTGAATGAAAGAAATATGAAATCCAATTATTGTTATACTCACAAACTTGATAAGAGTAATATGGTTACACCTATGTATGACATATGGAGGTTTCTTTCAGGCTTATGTTGATATCATTTCACCAAAAAAGTGATAGAAAGCCAGTTTGGTCATCTCCGAAATAGGACAATACATGCTACACAGAAAACTATACCTAGAATCAAGACCAGCACTAGATGGTGAGTAGATCACAGGACAAGTATGGTTAATCAATGATTGAAAGAACGAGATATACATCTGTAGAAGCCATTATAACACATGGAAAAGGGAAAATGTCGATTCTGTACTTAATAAAATATAAATTGTATATAGCATCTTTTTTTTTTATCTTAAATGATGTATATGTATACGTGTATAATGTGTATTACGTATATCATATATACCAGTAATACGTTATGTCTCGTGCAGATATCCGGTACACATTATCATCTAACTGCCCGAGTCAATATATATAGGTTATATATGTTATGTACATTTTGTAACACTTTAATTAATATGTATTATGTAATATGAGGCGTTTTAGAGTAATTTTACTAATTAGATAGTACATTATAAGATGTTATATGTTATTATATAATCTTTTCCAATATATAAAGCTGATGACGTATCTTAATATTTTACTGTAGATCTAATACACCTATTATTGAAATCATATTCAATGGCATTTTCTTACGTGTGTGTTATTACAAGGTAAATTTCAAACATATATCATACAGATATCCCTCCGTCATTTGATTTAACAAAGGATCACCATTTTTGCTTGTATACATGTAAATCGGATCTGCTACTGTACTTCTTAGAAATTACCGATCGAATGCTTATTGATAGACACCGTTGATATTAAGACATATTATATATAATTATTTCAAAACGTGAATGTTGATAAATCAGGTTGTAACAAACAGCATTAGATTATAGCACCAAGATCTCCCAAATCTTCTAGGGGCCTAAAACAGATTTACCACGTGTTCTGATTGGTAAGTAGATTGTATGACGATCGGGTCAGATGTCAGCTTAAATCAGGGGTTGTGTTTCACAAGTGACACAATGCCGAATAATGTTATCGCAAAGTCGAATCACGGGCCTTTTATTCCAGTGTAACAAACTACGCTGACACCGTTTAACAATAACATATTACATACATGCGGGAGTCCAATTTAACACACCAGTACACAAATGTTTAATCTTGGTATCAATTGAATTTATAACAGTTAATTGATGTTGTATAAAAACAATATCTTTAATTAGAATTCAGCATTTTCAAGTTAAAACAAGCCGATATCATTTGTACTTAGTCGGCAATTTACCACATAATTCACAGGTAAATTGAAGATAAGTATTTATTTTTATAACACTTATGAACACTTTTTAAAATAATTTTTCGCTCGTCATTTTTCCACATGGATACGCACGAGTAGTTCCCTATCCTCCCTTTTCCTTATGATCCCTTCTCATGCCCTTTGACCCTATCATGATCCCTGATGAGTCCTAGAAGGACGAAATACTTTAATGAAAAAGTTGTATATTACTAATTCATATGTGGAGACGCTACTGACTATATATGTACATGTTTTAATTATTTATAGAGGTCTTCAACTGGGGACTGTTATTTACAATGTTTTACTCTACTGTAACACGTTAAACTTTGGAACTACTTCTAAAACGTTTTGCAGTGTTCGGATTTTTGTCGAGGCGAGAAATTGATAACTGATCTTCACAGCCACGTTTGTGACTCTATGACAGCATTTTCCTAAACATCACATATTTTGTTGTTGTAAGTAATGGCCGAAGACGATGTAAAACGACAAGAGATTACGAAGGACTGTCTATCAATTTCTATAATTCCTACCAATCATACAGTATATGATTGACACTTAGGTATACACACTCGTGGAGGCGATAATCGTGAAGAAAATATGTTTATGGGTATACTTACTTCCCAGCATTGTCATTTGGCATTGATAACACCTGTATCATTGATGAAGCACACGATGGTTATCTGTACAGAACACATGGTCATAAATGTTTTATTATTATTTTCCTGACACTTTTTTTTCAAACGTTTCTTTGGGATGTTTATCATTGTTTAACGCCCTATCAACAGCTAAGGTCATTTAAGGACGGCAAGTCTCTTTGAATTAGAAAGGCGTTTTCGATTACACGTAATTTCTGTTGTTTTTCTGACAATCTGTTAATCATGAACTCATTGCACGTAAGATGCAATAAGGATGAATATATAATCTATGTACAGTACGCAGTTTATGAGGCGATGTTGGCAATACACAATGTAATTACTGAAGAGATTGTGCTCTGCATCCTAAACTTGTATTAAGTACGTACTACAAATCACTTGGTTTTTGGGAATACTTTATTTCGCGAATTTATCTATTCAGATAGATGTATTCGCGAATACATGATTTCGCGAACTCTGATCTAGAAATTATTTTGAATTCGCGAATGATGAGCTATTAGGGTCATGGGGTCTGTATGACTCTTATATCGGTATCTGATAGTTTGAAAGTCACCCCCCAAAGGTTTTATCTTCGTGCACATATTCCCGAAATATTTTAATTCGCGTTTGGCTCTGTTCGCGTATTAACGAGAAAATAAATCCTTCGCGAAACATAAGTAATTTGCAGTAACCAAAGATGCCGTATCTACAGACCATTAATACAAATACCAGGCAGCATCTTTTATAACAAATCCTTTATCAATACCAGCATAGTGGACGATCTGTGGTGAATTTATAAACAATAGAAAACTAAAGTGCATACACCACATATCCGTTTTCATCAAAGAAATGTTTCAGAAGCAAAATTGATGTCAGAGTATATCTAGGCCATTCTATAACCATTGTACGAGGGTATAGTGACTCCGTCGTTCACACTAGTACACCTTTCAATCGAAATAAAGAGTTAGATTATATATTAGAGCTAAAAATAGTCTTATTGTACCGATGGTTTGGCTACACTGACCGATCCTTTCACTACACATGACCAGATCCTTTGGCACTACACTGACCAATCTTTTCACTACACTGACAGATCATTTCACTACACTGCCAAGTCAAGTTTAATAAAGTATTAGATAGATAAGTCACAACACACCCTCTTGTCCTCATGTCGTAAACAACCTACAGTCCAACACATATATGTTTATTACGCTGTTTGTCTCTCCTACGGTTTTTGTAACCATAGCAACTGTATGTGCGGAATTACTGTGAGATAATCTGTAACGCACAGGATTATTACAATTGTCACATGTGATAATCCACGCATGCGTCAAACCTGATGCCATCTAGTAATCTAGTAACATGTGGGTACCATGGAAACCTCAACTTATCTCGGCATCGGAGTCATTAAGACGCTTCATATTTTAAGCTAATCAAATAAGTTCGATGCCCACAAATCTTATTCTGACCGATTGTTTGTAACATAGATATATTGATAAATTAGGTTAATAGTTAACTGGTGATAATGTGTTTTACTTTATATTACCGACATACGTTAGAAAGTACTATGATTTATACTATGTTCAACCCATGTCAGGTAACTTACGTCATTTGCTGAGTTGTCGAATTCAGTTGAAGTTAGCGTTAGAGTACTCATATTATCAGATAGTGCATTTTGTTAATCAGCAGACGACCTAACAGGGTGAGAATGATCGGTGAGAGTGTTGATTGCTGGACAGCAGACGACCTAACAGGGTGAGAATGATCGGTGAGAGGGTTGATTGCTGGACATCAGACGACCTAACAGGCGAGAATGGTCGGTGAGAGGGTTGATTGCTGGACATCAGACGACCTAACAGGGTGAGAATGATCGGTGAGAGGGTTGATTGCTGGACAGCAGACGACCTAACACGGTGAGAATGATCGGTGAGAGGGTTGATTGCTGGACAGCAGACGACCTAACAGGGTGAGAATGATCGGTGAGAGTGTTGATTGCTGGACAGCAGACGACCTAACAGGGTGAGAATGATCGGTGAGAGGGTTTCTTTTATAAGTGTCCGAAGCTCAATGATCGAGCGTCCACTCTTGTGGAAGGTCTGGGTTCGAATCCCAGCGGTCACTCTTAGAACCTGACCATCTGATATTCACTGACCTTGACACATACAACAGGCATACTGTGATTTCACTACATATTCAACTTAACTTAACTTTCTTCTATTCACGATTTTAGTTAAGGATTTCGTATCGTCGTTCTTCGGGTTTCGGCCTTCGTTTCTGTCAAAATCCTTAATTGCTGAACAACATAACAGACCAGGATTGTATGGGATGCATATTTTGTCTTGCTTCGTTTCACATAAAACCCACAGGAAATCTCGATTGACGACAACTGTTGTTCGCGAATGAACACATTTATTTGATATTTATTAAAATGTTGGTTAATATATTTCATGATTTGCATGGGTCCAAAAGTGTGTATCACGATTTTTAAAACGGCAGTATGAATATGTATTAGATATAATGGCATGGTATATGGTATCTGACAGAAGTAACTGTTATATCTATGGTTGTTTGTGTCTCAATCAGCCATAGCGGTTAACTAGGCCTAATTATGCAAACATAAATGACGCACAATTCAGCCTAATCTTTCCCTATCAATCTAAATTGAAATATTCAAACAAGAATGACAATTTAACAATATCGGGCTAATCAGACCGTTAATAGTTCACCAACAAAACCGGCACATACTGATCAGTCAGGCGGAAGGATATCTTGACCTGATAACACCTTTAAGTCTAGGCGCATTCATTCGCAAACGACACGAAACACCCCGTTTGTTTCTTTCTCAGGGAGGATCTCAAGTTTAGATGTTTAAAATGATATAAGTTGGTAATGGACTTTGACCTGTGATGTCTATCGTCACTGAGACAAAGAACAGTTACTTTACGGATTCTTCACCTAATGTGTGGCACGACAATTTCTTAAAGGGACACGGTCTCCTAAAATATTTCTTTAGACATATTTTATTATTTATTTTTCTGTATATAACTAGAATTTTTCGTCACCGCAGTTATCATTACGTAATGAAGGCGTTACTAAAATTACAGTTGTCTATTGAATATATTCTTTGTCTTCATTTTTTAACGATATTGATCCAGTCGAATGGAATAAATATCATAAATATTATTGTTGTTGAATTAAGAGACGTGTTTTAATTCGTCAATGAAGTAAGGTTAACTATACAAATCCTAAATAAAATGCCACGGTACCCAATTAGATATAGAATTTGCACTGTTATGGTGCGTTTTTGCTATTTGCATGAAAACTACTATCTTATTAAACGAATGCATAATTACCTTAATAGTAAGGAAATAATTATTTACAAAAGGGATCAGACACATGTTGAAAACGTAAAATTTGTCATCTCATCACTTTTTATAATATGTTTAAAACGTAGTAACAATTTGATATGTGGAATACGCATCTTTAAAATTGTCGTTTTGAAAGCATTGTATTCTGTTTTACTCAAAACAACATACTTTGTGTATGTATTCGATGTCACTACCGTTAAGGTACACAGGGCTACAGGATACGCCCGGTCACACATGGGCGTATTTCTTGTTCCGTGGGAAAGAGAACGATAACCATTACGCCAGCTTTTCTGGTTGAAGTTTTCCTATTGTTATATCTGAATACAGCCCCGATAGTAAAAGATACAGAACCGTAGACACTCGGAGAAAATCGAAATAAGCAATTCTCACAACGTCAACATATTTATATCAAATGACGGCGATTCTAAAATTCCTAAAGTATGCACATCATCGGTCCGGAATTTCGTAGTCTCTTTGTCATCGGAGTTCTAAACATGATAAGATCATTGTCTAGAAATTTTATTTTATTTGAGAAGATAAAAATTCGATGACTAAGGATTTAAAGATGACTTTTCAGTGAGGGGCAGCATGTATTGTTTGTGGTTATAGCTATCAGCTGATACTTAACAATGAAACAACGGTATAATTGAGGGACTATGCTATCTGAGATTGTTTACATGGTTTTGTATAAGAGGTTACATTTTAATTTAAATGGACATTTCACGGATTATTTAGAATTTTTAAAGATAGTAGTAAAACTCAGACAAGTGGTTTAACAGACAACTGGAACGATCTATAATAAACGTTTTGTTATGGTCTATGTTTGAAGTGCGATACCAAAGTCATTTTCAAGACAATGACATGCGTGTGAACTTAAAAATACAATGCTTCCGATTACTGTTAGAGTCTACAAACTCCATTAGAAGCTCATCGCTGACTCACATACAGTATATGTTGTTCTTTTCATGTCATTTGGGCCCCTTTTCGCATTTCCATGTGGCTTCGGGGTATTTATGTAAATCACTTAGATTTCGCGAATACTTTATTTCGCGAGCTTACCTCTTCGGACACATTCGGGAATAAATCATTTCGCAAATGTTGATCTAGAAATGACATTAAATTTGCGAATAATGAGCTTAAGAGTTATGAACTCTACACGACTTCTATATCGGTAACCCACAGCTTGGCCTCCATCCAGTGTTATATTTTGTCGTTGTGTGTTGACGCTGTGGCATATTTTGTCGTTGTGTGTTGACGCTGTGGTATATTTTGTCGTTGTGTGTTGACGTTGTGTTATATTTTGTCGTTGTGTGTTGACGCTGTGGCATATTTTGTCGTTGTGTGTTGACGTTGTGTTATATTTTGTCGTTGTGTGTTGACGTTGTGTTATATTTTGTCGTTATGTGTTGACGCTGTGTTATATTTTGTCGTTGTGTGTTGACGTTGTGTTATATTTTGTCGTTGTGTGTTGACGCTGTGGCATATTTTGTCGTTGTGTGTTGACGTTGTGTTATATTTTGTCGTTATGTGTTGACACTGTGGCATATTTTGTCGTTGTGTGTTGACGTTGTGTTATATTTTGTCGTTGTGTGTTGACGCTGTGTTATATTTTGTCGTTGTGTGTTGACGCTGTGGCATATTTTGTCGTTGTGTGTTGACGTTGTGTTATATTTTGTCGTTGTGTGTTGACGCTGTGGTATATTTTGTCGTGTGTTGACGTTGTGTTATATTTTGTCGTTGTGTGTTGACGTTGTGTTATATTTTGTTGTTATGTGTTGACGCTGTGGCATATTTTGTCGTTGTGTGTTGACGCTGTGGCATATTTTTTCGTTGTGTGTTGACGCTGTGGCATATTTTGTCGTTGTGTGTTGACGGTGTGGCATATTTTGTCGTTGTGTGTTGACGTTGTGGCATATTTTGTCGTTGTGTGTTGACGTTGTGTTATATTTTGTCGTTGTGTGTTGACGCTGTGGTATATTTTGTCGTTGTGTGTTGATGCTGTGGCATATGTTGTCGTTGTGTGTTGACGCTGTGGCATATTTTGTCTTTTTGTGTTGACGCTGTGGTATAGATTTTCAATGTTTTTTGTTGATAATGTTGTACATATTTATCCAGTATGTTGTGGACGCTGTGGTATAGATTTCCAATGTTTTTGTTGATAATGTTGTACATATTTATCCAGTATGTTGTGGACGCTGTGGTATAGATTTCCAATGTTTTTGTTGATAATGTTGTGTATATTTATCCTGTATGTTGTGGACGCTGTGGTATAGATTTCCAATGTTTTTGTTGATAATGTTGTACATATTTATTCAGTATGTTGTGGACGCTGTGGTATAGATTTCCTATGTTTTTGTTGATACTGTTGTGTATATTTATCCTGTATGTTGTGGACGCTGTGATGTAGATTTCCAATGTTTTTGTTGATAATGTTGTACATATTTATCCAGTATGTTGTGGACGCTGTGGTATATTTGTCGATACTGTTGTGTATATTTATCCTGTATGTTGTGGACGCTGTGGTATATTTGTCGATACTGTTGTGTATATTTATCCTGTATGTTGTGGACGCTGTGGTATAGATTTCCTATGTTTTTGTTGATAATGTTGTACATATTTATCCAGAATGTTGTGGACGCTGTGGTATAGATTTCCAATGTTTTTGTTGATAATGTTGTACATATTTATCCTGTATGTTGTGGACGCTGTGGTATAGATTTCCTGTTTTTGTTGATACTGTTATGTATATTTATCCTGTATGTTGTGGACGCTGTGGTATAGATTTCCTATGTTTTTGTTGATACTGTTGTGTATATTTATCCTGTATGTTGTGGACGCTGTGGTATAGATTTCCTATGTTTTTGTTGATACTGTTGTGTATATTTATCCTGTATGTTGTGGACGCTGTGGTATAGATTTCCAATGTTTTTGTTGATAATGTTGTACATATTTATCCAGTATGTTGTGGACGCTGTGGTATAGATTTCCTGTTTTTGTTGATACTGTTATGTATATTTATCCTGTATGTTGTGGACGCTGTGGTATAGATTTCCAATGTTTTTGTTGATACTGTTGTGTATATTTATCCTGTATGTTGTGGACGCTGTGATGTAGATTTCCTATTTTTTTGTTGATACTGTTATGTATATTTATCCTGTATGTTGTGGACGCTGTGGTATAGATTTCCAATGTTTTTGTTGATAATGTTGTACATATTTATCCAGTATGTTGTGGACGCTGTAGTATAGATTTCCTATGTTTTTGTTGATACTGTTGTGTATATTTATCCTGTATGTTGTGGACGCTGAGGTGTAGATTTCCTATGCGAAGCGGTTTATGAAGAGAGTGCACTCCGGTTTTTTATGTTATGACTGTATAACAGAAAAAATAATTTATGTTGATTCTTATAATTTAATTTCGTCTTATACACACCAAGATATTTCACTTTCTTTGGCGAACTCTTTTCTGTGATAAATTATTACGCAACGTCATCAGCCAATCAAAAATGACGTTACATTTCGCAACGTCAAAAATTTTGTTATGGAGGTATAACAAAATTATTTCAGCCAATGAAAATGCGTGTTTCATACAAAATTAAATTATTGAATCTTTAACAATAAGTTCAGTAGCAGGCTCAGTACATCAATAAACTAAATGTATAGTGAATATCAAACATTTCACCAGTCGATACAGGTGAATTATTTTACACTAATCTGTAGATTTGGTTTGGTTTGTTTTATTTGTTTGATGTCCTATTAACAGCTAAGATCATTTAAGGACGGCCTCCCGTGCGTGCGATATGCGTGTTGTAGATGATATCCTCATAAAGATCCGTTACAATTAAAACAAAATAACATATAACGCTTAGATAAAAAAAATATAAATAAAAATGATTTTAAAATGCCGACAAAAATTACACATACATGTATCCTTTCCAAAATCTTCATTACTGTTTCGTAAATATAACGCAACTGCAGATTAAACAAAGGCTATACATGTACCAACGTTGACCCAAGTGACTATGAAAATATTGAAATTTTACATTGCTAGACCGTGATCAACAGAAATCATTGACTTCTGAACTATAGCTTGATAAATTAACAGCATATCACAAGACAAAAAAAATCATACTATCTTATCGAAATGATTGCTGTATTAAAAAATTGCTGTAATAGTTGCCTTTTATTCCCGTCTAAACATAAAAAGTTATTATCAAATCATATTTTTCACGCTCTCTAACTGGCTACAATAGTGTCACATGATTCCCGATAAAAGTCATTTTGACACTTGTCCTCGGTTAATTTTTTTTTGCAGGTTAATAAAACCATGTATCGACATACATGCCATACCTCCCGGCGTGAGACATCTCCCTTATTTTCAAGTCATTTACTTCCTCCCGGGAGGAGAGCCTAAATTCCCGTATTTTGTAATTCCCTCTGGTATTCCACCTGATCAAACGGCTTTAATTGCACATTGTTTTTCTAAAAAAAGCGATAAAAAAACAAAGAAAAAACTAGAAATACGAAATAAAATAGATAGATGGCTACTAGAAAATGTATTATATAATATGTATCTAATATATGCAACATTTCAAATGATGCCTTAAACCTTAATGTCAAACATAAATAAAACTACCGTGTCTATTGTACATATCTTGTAGCGAATGTATACACAATATACAGCTAAGGTTTTCGTAGTTTTGTCAATATACTGTAATAAGAAACCAGATGTATAGAGAACATTGTCATCTATAGTGATTTACTATAACGTTGTTGTAAACAAATACGAAACTAAAATGCTGGCTTCCTGTTAGGAAAATATAGAAAGACTTTGCGTATGAAATATGCATTTGTTCTTTCTATCGTCAAAAAACAGAAACGTTGAATTCACAATTTATGTGACAGATATCTTATTGTTCTAGAATATATTACAGAAATGTGGTGATGTACAGCATGTTTAAATACGTTTCCCAATCAACAGGGACCGGTCTAATTACAAATATTATCACACATTTTTTCCCGATTACATTTTACACAAATGACAACGCGAACACATACTGTAAACAAATTGATTTTCGTGGCTTCTTTACTTACAGTCATGAATGACCTTCTGTACCTGAGATTGAAACTATTAGCGGCGATTAATTTTCGCGAATTTCAATCGCCTGTGAAATACGCGAACATTTATCGTATACAAAAATATATTGCTTTACAGAATGCTATTCTGAAATCAGTACGGTAAAAACGTATGAAGACACCAACACGAAAAGAAAGCATCATCGACTGAAACAAAGAAACTAAAGATAAAAACAGATGTTCCGGTATGTATCTTTGTCTTATTTATTACATTTGACACGTACACTACGATTGGCTCGACACACCTGTGAAGTTTAACCATCTATGTCTGTGGCTAATATTCATTTACTGTACAATGAGGAATCCATAAGGTTTGGTACATTCATTCTTTAGTTTGGAATTTGTAACTGAATCTGCATATGAAAATTTTCAAAATAACCTCTCGAAGAAACAGACATGGAAATATTTGGACGTTATGAACACACAGACGAAACAGTTGTACACCAGTATCGAAAAGGTATTATAACGCAAGTGAAATAAAAAGCTGTTTTAAATAAGAATATACATTGTATATTCAAAGTCAATTAACATATGGTTCTTAAATTTCACGGCACTAATATTTCGCGGTTGTTACAGCCTGACTTCGTTATTGGGTATTAAATTTCGCGCAATCATCCTTGTACATAATAATTGTTTTGTAAATACATTCACCTTTCAGTGTAAGCATAAATATTCGATGGGTATTTATTTTCGCGGTGTATGTAATGACCGTGAATATTGCGAAATTCAATCCCCGCGAACATTACCAACTATAGATTATTTTTCTACATTAAAAAATAGTAAAATTATTTGAAGATGTTAATTACATCAAACATATCATACATTGACATTATTGATGAAAACAGGTTTTAAATAAAAACAAGTAGACTGATGTTAGATGCAACAACCCTCATTTTAATATATATACATTTATCATAAATGATGATTTTGAAACTAAATCAAGCAACGTCATCTTAAAATCTCAACAGGAAAAATGGCGGTGATCATACCTAAAAATATCAATAAACTAATAAATTTGTTTATGAAAATGCCATAGGTCAACATCGCATTAATGTCCGATACAAAGAAATACATCGCATGTTATGTATACAACACCATGACCTCAGCCTGGTCTTGTTATCTCGGTTAATTTAAGACAAATTCTGCCTACGTAGATATCTCAGCGCGGATATAAATATAGATGGTTGTCCTTCTACCAAGGTAGACTATTTTATTACTTATAATGATGCAAAGTGACAATTTTGACCTCAGATGACCCCATCGTTCATGCATTTCCATGGAAACACCTAGACATCTCCATTCAGCTTTCTTATTACCTGCACCGTGAGTTATGCTACGTTGTCATGACAACACGTTGTCCTGGTATCCGATATCGTCCGACAAAGTGGGTAAAGTTCCGCCATTGAAGCTTGGAAACAATTATATGAAAACAGTTTAACGATAGTAAGGGTAAAAGTACTTATATTATTTACAGATATGGAATATAAAGGGGCCGCGGTGGCCGAGTCCCGACACTTTATCACTAGCCCTCCACCTCTGGGTTGCGAGTTCGAAACCTACGTGGAACAGTTGCCAGGTACTGACCGTAGGCCGGTGGTTTTTCTCCGGCCACTCCGGCTTTCCTCCACCTCCAAACCAGACACGTCCTTAAATGACCCTGGCTGTTAATAGGACGTTAAACAAAATAAACCAAACCAATAAACTAAACCACTCTATGGCATTGTCGTTATATGACCTAATCACCTGTTGGTGGGCGTTACCAATTCATAAATGCCAACTAACGTCTGGATAGTATGAAAATGGAGGTCGTAAAAGAATGGAAAATACACATTCTGCCGTAGAAAATTGAATTTAACAAGTGTAGCATGTATTATCCTCATGTTTATATGCATTTAATATTAGTATTACATCGATTTTTCATGTCGTGTATTTTATTGTTCCACACACTAATTTTAAGCGGAAGAACATGGGTAGGCGGCTGACAGGGCGATGAAGTTGGGAGAATTTGAATCCGTTACAAGATAGAGAAATAATATTTAAAATAACAAGTGATAAGTATAAGGATCCCTGCACGCTTCATTTAATTTGCCTTTGTTAAATTGGCATTCATAAGTCAATGACTGTCAACTGAAAGCAGTTCATACAGTTACAGATGTCTCATTGAAAAGGTAATTTAGTTAAAATGTCACAGTTGATTTCAACAAGTTATATAATAATAACAAAATTAAACTTTGATTCAAATTATTGAGTTGATACCCTCGTTTTCAATCCATTAGCCTGATTCGCTGTCTGTATTTCCACACATTTTGCCCCTATCATCACTGAGGAATCCAACAGGTGCATTAGGGGCGTTTTGTTTTAAATTCATTATTTCGGCCATTCTTGTATCTATAAGTAAGCTAATTCTTGAAATTGCTGCTCACTTGGGTCTCTTATATTCTGATGATTACCTGAGCAGGTTCCGAATTCAAAGAAGTATTTGATATTCATTAAATAATCGAAAAAAGGAGATCTATGTTTCATTACCATAGTTTTTCATGATTGCAATTAAAACCGGGAGACGTCCAACTGATTTAGGTGATTTCTAATGCGTTGCTCCACTTCTATATGTAAATGAGCCTCGGAAAATATGTCATACACGCATGCGCAAACTGGTTTGTTTGAAGAATGGTTGACTGACGATCAAAACCGCGTCAGAAGCCAAAAGTCGATCAGACGTATAGATTGCTGTCGCGAAGACAAAGAAAGGAGTAGACGAAATCACCGCATCACCTACGGCTTACAGAGTCAAAGTGAGCCCGTTCGAAAAAATAAAAGATATGTCGAAAGTCGCCATAAAATTTGCAGCGGATAAATGAACCCATTTTGGGGGGTTTTGTTTTTTGTTTTGTTTTGGGTTTTTTGGTTTGTTTTTTTTTTTGCGTCCTGGGATGAAATTTGACGCACGCAGGGTTAGTTTCACAATCCAATTCTAGATTTTATTTACATAATATCTTATTTATGAATTGTTGACGTTACTCAGCAGATTTGACGAAAATTAGATGAAGATAATACCCAGAGGAGGTTATGACGTTTAGCTTGATAAGATTTTAAATCTTTATATCTTTAAACAAAAGCAAAGAGAGGCTTAAAGACACAAACATATAATTTCTTACTTCATTCATATTTTGATTTGCTGTCAACATGTGCGTTTGCTGTACATTCACATGGTACCATTTTTATACAGTTTTGATTGGTTGAAAACCATGTATTATTTTCCAATAATACACGTTTGTGCCAATAATACACGCTCGTGAGTCACGGCTGTTACAATTTTATATATCTAATATTCACATATATCACGTAAGGCTACTATAGCCGAGTGGGCTAATGGGTTAGTCTTTCATTAATTTTTTATCACGACGCGAGTTCGAATCCTACGGAGGCCCACTTTTATTTCTTTTTTTTCTTTTTTTATCCCTTTTTTTAAATTTTCAAAATCAATGCCATATGATAGATGCTCTTGATCGTAGTACTGTAGTGCCTGTAAAGAAATGTATATTTCATCAACAAATAATGCAATACTCAAGAAATAAATTACAAGATTTTCCCGGGGTTTCTTTGCTGTTTTTCTATTAGAAAGAGGTCGATCTCAGAACTAAACAGTACATGGTAGAATAGAAATAATCAACTTTGACTCGTGTATTGAGGATATACAACTCGGACTCGGATATTTTGCAATTTAGATTAATAACTCAGGCCTGCGGCCTTCGTTATTAATTTAATTGACAAAATATCCTCGTCCTCGTTGTATATCCTGCAACAATACACGAATCATCGTTAATTATTTCTTAAATAGACATATATTAATAAATATCGTAGATGTTTATGTGAAGTAGCAATACAATACCAGCACGTGGGATATACAGATACAATTTTAATATGTATATGGTATACCTCTTGCAGCTTCTCTCTTGAGATTCCGTTGTCCCATAATGCAATTTGTTGTAGTTCTCTGTTAGTGACGTAAATGTATCGTATTTTATCATTACCACACAGTAACAACACACCGAGTCCCCTAGCCACCGTGACGGAACATAATTGTATACAGTTGTAATGGCCATATTATTTGGAAGAGAAGAGACCCTCTAGGATAATTGTCTATGTTCAAGGGTTATCAACCTACTCGTGTTACAATCTGTTACTATCGTTATACAGAAATCTTGGTTTCTTTAAGATATGACATTAGTGCATTGCAGTGTTTCTGAACACGACTTGGATTTCAGCAGATATTGAGAAGACTTTTATGATATGGTTGTCAAAGAAATATACAAATGATGCTGGCTGCCAACTCATTTAGAGGAATTTGTCTTCTTCTCCGCCATTTTATAACGGGTCACTTTCATAAAATATTTCATGATTCAATATAATACGTCGCCAGAATTGTCATTATACTTGCTGGCAATGAAATTCACAATTTGTATATCATATATGTCTGTAAAGTCGTACCGGCTAAAAACATATCGTTTTCGTCCAATTTTATCCTGATTCTTTCTATTTATCATTTGAATTTATTTCTTTATTAGCCAGGAACATTTTTACACGGGATCCCTTTGTATAGTATCTAGCGGCTACCTAACTAAACACCACACGAAATACACCTCACATATACTATCCAGAGCAAATTTAGGTCTGATCGGGTTGTAGTTCAGACCATCACGACAATGCATGGCAGGTCACGTGACCACTGTTTTTTGAGTTTCACAATTTGAAAGGAAGAATTTAATAGCTTTTATACAATTTGTTAAGATATGTTCATAAGCACTCCATATTGGAGTATTTAAACTTTTTTTTACGAGATCTTATTAAAATGGCCATTTAACGATTTTTGCTCAATTCAAGATCTCAGCTGAACCACTCCCAGCATTTATGACCATGTAACACGATCCAGACAAATGCCCCACCAACAGGGACATATTAATTAAAGAAGAAACTACTTGATTTAATTATCTTGCCGGAATATATCTATCGCAAACACGTTGACACCATTTGTTCTCTTAATAGGACATAATTATTACCGTTTACATAATAATCACAATAGCAATATAAAACTCATGATTTTGAAAGAACTTTTTGAACATCTTTAACCTGAATTGATTTTTGATACGTTATAACATGCGATAGTAACATTTATATATCAATATGACACACGTATTCTTCCAATAATTCCTCGGTAACGGATTTGTTCTTAAGCGAATACGATATACTCTAGGGGTACTAATGGAATTATAATTGACGTATCAGATTCTTAATAATGGAGACGGAGTATATCTGATTTCAGTGTCAAAATTACTGGTTCTCATTTCACAGATACATGGTCTAGTACACGTGGTGCCAATACTTAAGCTGCTTCGCGAAAACGTATTCTAACATCATGCATGGTCAGGACTTTCAATATAAACGTCTCGTAGATTATCAAACACAATCAGTAGCACGTCCATTTCTGTATCATTGTTCTTTTGATACATTTTTAACCCTTTTATGTCATAGTATTTCTACATATTATCTTGGAAAATTTTAAACATCAGCCAAACAAAAAGTTATTTTCCAATCAGAGTTTATTTCTTCAATCTTGACACTACCATATTTTAACTTTAAGACTGTCTCAATTCTTTGTGACAGCACAACCAATGTTAAGATGAAGTTTACTGAAGTTGGAATCCTGAAATCGCTTCATGATTGGCAATATGGTGGCCAGTTCTTCCTAAAGATCATTGATACACAATTCGAAACTAAAATTCATCCTTTCCCGGCATTTTTTTTTTCATAGAAGACTGAATTTATCAGATAACGGATTAGAATAAAGTTTTGCTGATAAACTATTTTGAAAAATAACAAGAAATCAATTGTTAAGCGAATATTCCATCCGGGGCATGGAATCAAGGGACATTTTTACTACGCATAATTTAAATTTATACATAAACGTTCAACAATAAGCCACATATTTACAATTGTATATATCCTTGCTTACATATCCTATTTTCCGTTCCTCATATTGCGTTATATTTGCGTATATAAAAAATTATCAATGTGGATTTTGAGATATCAGATTGAAGAAGAATATTGGAAACCTTGATCGGAATGCTTTTATCACATTTCCTTGTGCGATATTAAGCTTTAAATTTTACCTTTCCAATGAGTGTTGATATATCTTGTGGTTCCGTTGTTACAGCCCCGGTTCTTCCTTCAAGAACGCTGCATTACTTAAACTCTACCTAGATTTACATGACGGGTATGGAACAGAACAACTTTTCTGAACAGATTTATTCTCCTTGTACAATTTCGTCGACATACCCGTGTAAATCTTCATTATTTGTGTTTATTTTACTCTCCTTATATCATTTTTTTTTATCATAACTCTTTGGTTTACATGTCGATATTCTCTAGATGTGGTCATTAACGCATCAGTGAACGCAATGCAACACTATCTTTTACATGAAACAAATTATTATCCTAAATATGTAAGGAGCTTCAAGACCTGAAATCGGAAGTGAACCGTGACATATTGTGTTCGACATAGTACCAATAATGATCACTTTACTGTGGCCTTGTACGTCCCAGGGAGCTGTCCAGCTCTCTGGAGGCACTGGATGAATAGGACAGGACTCACTGGAGGAGCTACAAGCACCGGTGTTCCCATTCAAAGCCCCCGTAATTCACCTGAAAACAACTTACGACATTGAATGGATACGTTAAACCAGGCAAGGCAGATGGCGTAGCCATTTTGAATCGCATATACATTATACGTGGATTATGTAAGGTTGTCATAATAACTTCTCTCATCATTGACGTACATGTTCTTTGTAGCTTTTCGTTTTCTCCTTACTAACGATTTGGGTATGACGTATTCACGTGCTGACTTTCTGAACCAGAAGTGACATGAAGAATATATAGTGTATGATGATATACAATGTTCCCCCAGGACACAACGAAGAAATGAAAAGGCATGGAAACATTCTATTTATTCCTATTTAATCGCTAGGTATAGAAGACATTGATGGTTTGTGCATATCAATCCACAGGATTTTCTGTTTACGTAATAAGAAACCTTGGAGTAGTATTATGAATATTATTTTGAAAGAAATTTGTTAACCATATAATCTCCATTCCAAGAAAAAAAATGCATTTCAACAGAAAACTATTGACACAATGTCAAACACCTCAGTATAGATTCTGTTGGAAGGATACGAGCACATCCAGTTACCTATCACTATATACCTATCTATGAAGGGATATGAAATGGAACCATATATTATCCATATAAGGAATTCGTGTTGATTTGCCTAACACGTGACGCAGCCATGGCAATGCTAGCCTTTACCAAGGAACACTAACGCTGATCTTATCATAAATTTTACTAACAAGGTTTAACACGGAAATCACAGACATCAGATGTACGTAGTTAAATGTCTGACAAAATCCAGGAACGCATGAGGACAGGAGAAACACATTAACAAATTTTGGGGATTTAACGTCGTCGCAACAGGCTGGGTTATATGAGGAAGGGTGTCAAGGAGACAACCCTAGAAGAAACGAACGCACGGAAAGACAGAGCAGGCATTAAAGAAAGAAAACATAAGGGCCACAGTTGTTGGAATAAAAGCAGCACATCTATTTCGGTCTTTACATTGTCCAAAAATAGATATTTTGCCGTCATTGAAACACTTGGGATCTGAATTTTCCCCGTCATAGTTCTGTGTTTTATTCTTTGTTCTTTCTATCTATGAGTCATTGGCATCTGCTTTCATATGACATTTTACAATGTTCACTTTATAGAGACCACGAAAGAAAATCCTGATTTAGCAAGCACGAGGGAGGGTTTTTTTGTCGCCTCTACAGAGGAAATAAGAGTAACAACATCCATGTCATTGATTTTGAGAGTAGGTTTCTTAACAGAGTCCAAATTAATTTTAAATGCATTGGTCATGTTCATGACAGTTTTTTTAACGTATCACTTGAGAGTTTTAAGTCGGACTTAAAGAAGATTTGTTTTTAGAATTAGGTTTCTTTCTATTCATAACATGCCTTACACGATTGTCTAGATGCTATTGATTAAGAACAGCAATTATAGTTTGCATGCATGCATTTTATATAATGTATTTACTCTTTACTATGTATTTGATTTACTCTCATGTTAAAGTTTTAATTTATTGTCATTTCTATAACTGGACCTTAAGGTCTGTTGAAATTGAAATAAATTATATTGAATTACAAAAAATTAAGAATGCAATGATAGTTATGATAATATTTTGTGTTTACATATATATCTATCCATTGCAATTCAAGCGGTTTAGTGATTTTGAAACCTTCCGTAAATTCAGCTTCATGTTAACCATGAAATGAACAAGTTTATTGTTAGTATTATCTTGTACTGCTGTAGCGTACGTATTGGCTAACTTATTAGCATTGTTGTCCCCATCTCTGGTCCCACACTTAGAGAACCAATGCTTTCTCTATCCTATAAAGTACACGGTGTTAGTAATTAAGAGGACATTTCTCCCTGGATCCAATTTACGTAATAATAAAAAGAGCAAATAACACTGTATGTACAGCGCTTCAGTAAGCTGAAGTATGCGTCTTACTATTTGATGTGACATCACTGGATTTATACGTAATTTTTATGGACGATGATTTAATACATTGGTAAAGGATAGAACTGTAAGCTGTTCCTGCAGAACAAACGGATAGAGTAACAAGTGCAAGAAAAAAACTGAAATTCAATTTTTATCATTGATTTATTACTATGTATGAGTGATATCGATTTAGATAATCTTAGATGATCATGTATTGGTAGTTAACTAAACTAAATATAAACTAAACTAAAAATGAACTAAACTAAATATAAACTAAACTTAACTAAATTCAAACTGAAAATGGCTGAAACTAGGGAAACTAGCTAAATGACTGTATAACTGAGACACAATTGAAAACACATTTTTAAACATAAATTTAGTATAACATTACGAAAATGTTTTTATATGCTGCATCTAGAACTGCTATTGTAGTCACATTAAACTTAAACTCAGAATAGATTGAAAAAACGGAAACATGGGAAAGCTCAGGAATATTTAAGCAGCTACCATCACAAAAGTACAAATCGAATTAATGGAACTGTTCCTCTTTGCTCCTTGTTTGATTTCAAGCGTTTTGATCCGACCAGCAAAATTCCTGTTTAAAACTTAAGATATACGTCACACATATCTACAGTGTAGATAATCTAAACACTAACTCACAGATACAAACGCTAGCGAAAAGTAAAGGTATGACTTTGTATATTAAATACGGTCCCTGTAGAATGTTGTTCGTACCATCATGATATATGGTTTTATGATTTTAATTACTTTTGTTTGTCCTTAAGAAAGTTTAAACCAATACGGACCTTTCCATTGTTGCCGGTATTTTGTATTGTCTGTAAGAGAGTGGCTTCCCGGAGGTATATCTCCAGGTATAAATCATATCAATATCTCTATTAGATATTCTACACGTCCGATCAGTGCCTAACTCGCATCAAATAGCGCTATCCAGTTCTAAAACTGTCAAAATGTCTGAACGCTTAGAACATAAACAGAAACGCTTTAGAATTAAAACGCATCATGTTACTAACAAGAATGAGTTAGTCTTTGGGGTCACATCTCTCAAATTTTCTACAAGTATATGCACTGTTGTTCATCCATGATATCTGAGTAATTTTGTATTTTCACAAACTTCACAGTAGTTATCATGTGATTGACGAGGGCGCCCCTTTCGAATGGAAAGTTGGAAAAAGGATATTTATAAAGTCAGTATCCAGTGCCTTAGTACGTGTGGTATCATAAATATCTATAACCAAGGTCGGACTATCTAGATTCCTTTTTATGTGTGTAATATTGGGATGCATTTTAATCGTGTTCATTTATCTGTTATGATCTCATATATTAATTAAAAAGCATCAACCCCGCACTAAGCACTATCATCATACATAAGGGGCCTAGAAACTCCCTATTGATATCTACACATAGCGATATTACTTGACAATAGATATCAATTCGCTAATCACCTTACTCATAATTACACTTATGTCATCTTTTTGTGAATTTCTAAACCAATTTACCCCCGCGAATACCTGTCTCATATTCACCAATTTAGAGCCACGTGCAGAACAATTGGTGATATTAAGAGCGCTTCCGATGTTGGAAATCGACGATTCTATTGTATTTATGAACACTGCATGCTGTAGATGTTTAATCGCTCGGCTTGGTGAGTAAAACGCTTTGATTGCATGGTAAGGTAGACAAATAGACCAATGCTAGTCCAAATACGATGCTTAGCCCCGAGCCCTTTTATCTCAATACATTCCTTTCAGCCTTTGATAAAGTATTGATGTCGCATTATCTAGTATACTGATAATCATTATTCTTTGCATGTTCCATGGCAGCAAATACCTGTTGTATCTTCTGGCTGTTGTCTTAATTGGTGACGGATCCCAGACCTCCTGATTTAGTTTGGACTACTTCTGTGGCGGCTGTATCGAGGTCATAATCGATCTCCATTGTAGCATCACGAACCTCCATTTTTTCAGTTCTTTAATATCTTCTTTACGCTTTCATTTTTTAAATGTTTCCCAAGATAGAGGTTTATTTGATACCAGTTCACAATGAATTAAAGAGTATATTTGGGATTGATTTTACTACGTTGTAACCACTATGTATCGCATAAGAAGAAAACAGCGTAACTAGTGACTTGATATCATAGACTGAAGACATATGTTAGATGCTTCTGTGAGGGATTTAACATATTTTATTTGGTTTTGTTTTCAGGGGTTTAACGTCCTCGCAACAGCCAAGATCATATGAGGACGTGTGTCAAGGTCACACCAAAAGTCAGGCCATATGAGGACAGGTGTCAAGGTCACACCAACAGCCAGGCCATATGAGGACGGGTGTCAAGGTCACACCAACAGCCAGAACATATGAGGACGGGTGTCAAGGTCACACCAACAGTCAGGGTCATATGAGGACGGGTGTCAAGGTCACACCAACAGCCAGGCCATATGAGAACAGTCGTCAAGGAGACACCAACAGCCAGGGTCATATGAGGAAGGGTGTCAAGGTCACACCAACAGCCAGGCCATATGAGAACGGTCGTCAAGGAGACACCAACAGCCAGGGTCATATGAGGAAGGGTGTCAAGGTCACACCAACAGCCAGGCCATATGAAAACGGTCGTCAAGGAGACACCTAAAGAGGAAACCACAGCACAGAAAGACAGACAATGAACAAAGATAGGAGATATTGAAAATTCAAAGTGTTGCAATGGCGGCAGAAGATCTATTTTATTCTCTTCAATTTCCCTTTTAGTCGCCTTAATTCTACGATCAACATGCAATGGGGTACAGCGGAGAATCCAATGTTTCCGGAACAGAAGTCATTGAAGAAGCCACCTCCAACCCAGCAGGGATGCTTCACAATCAGTTGCTTCTTACGACATGCGGTGATATACAGCCGGCATACTGCTTACCCGCTCCTGCACGGGTTTAACAGATGAAAAGAATATATGTATAAATGATTGAAATAAAAAAAAAACATAATGTGTGTATACCCTTTTATTGGGATGTTCAATTTCCCTGAAGTGATATGCTCGGCATTTTCCTGGCGTGTAAAAGACAGCCGGGATGATTGATAATTTTCGTCACGTGACTTTATAACCAAAGGAGATGGCAGTAAGTGGTTATCAGTTTGCTTCAACAGACACATCTTATTCACAGTTACCTCTCAGATGACGTGTTTACAAAATGTATTTTGATATTTATAATGACGATGTGTTAAATGCGATGGATTTACATATCATTCAAAGTTTAAGCTGTTCTTAACTAACCGATAGAAGTGTACCTGTTAAACTACACCGAATTGAAAATAGAAGGTAGATGTCTTCAACACTTTTAATGCAATTTGTGTTTTCTTAGTGTGTGGGAGATCGGGGTCATATGTACGCTTTGATAACGTCACACCAATAAAGCGTCTAGTTGATTAAGTGACTATTCCTACACCTGGCATCTAGCCGTTTTGTAAATTTTATCACAGAGTTGATAAAATACGTCAATAAATGAAAGTGTGGTCAGAAAAGGAAATAGGTCAAATGAGGTCGAATTAAACTGCTGTATATGTAAGACCTGACAGAGGAAAGGGTTAGTCTGAGGGTGTGATAGCATGTAATGATGAGGGTCCTACGAGTCACCCGAATTCGTTAATATCAACGGAGTGAGTCTCTTTTTTTTCTGCGGCATTTGCTACTCTCATCTTATATCACCATACATTTTGTGATCAATGTAACGAGGTTTCATCAATGTCAGTGATGACAAAAAATAAAATTTAAAACGATACCCTAGTAAGTAACCCCTACTGGTCCTCGTCAGACGGTTTTGTGTTCGCTAAATTTATTATTACGTCATACGATACCGTTAAGACCAATGCATCGAATGCATTTACAATTTCCGAATTATTTATAAATAAATCTTGCTACTATAAAGATATTTAGCAGTAATATGCATAATTTATCTAAGTTTTAAATAGTTTCCTTGACCTGGGTCTACAATACTCTACGTATTTAGAGAGAATGAGCTGGTACAGGTGTGGGGATTTAACTTTAAGGCGTAATTAAGTCAATATTATACATCTCTGTTGTAGGCTGTTGTGGACAACTATTGAAACATAATTATAGTATAAGTAAGACTTAATAGAAGTAACAAATTAAATCAAATCATTGATTGATTAATAGCCCCTCCCGGACTTCTCAAGTCAAAACATATTAATTGTTGAGATTTTCTTTTTATCAATATTAATGTTGTTGTTGTTGTTGTCGTCGTCGTTGTTGTTATTGTTGCTGCTGCTGTTGTTGTTGTTGTTGCTACTGCTGCTGCTGATGTTGTTGTTGTTGTTGTTGTTCAACATTATTGTGAAAAAAGTGGAGCATCACAGTTGTACATATGAAATGACAATCTTCCAGTTAAAACATTTCTTTGACTAAAATGATTTTTTTATCCAATATTCTATAATCTCACTGGGTGTCTTCAATAAAGCCGAATGCCGAAGGTGATACGAGACACTCACGTTCAGGAATACAAACGAAATCATTTGAGAACATGTCTGCCGTCCCTCAAAACGATCAAGCCTACAAAAAAGCTTCCACAAAGGAAATATTCTTTAATAATCGAATACTTGTCTCGCTTGTCATGGGCATCACTTACAAGTCATTGGCGATAATTGATATCTTAGTTCAATTTGAGAGAGCTGGTATTAAATTCAATTTCAATATATGTCACGTTACTGAAAGAAAAATGAGAGATTAATAGACAAATAATAAAAGAGTTCGACTTCATTTTGATTGCCTCTTTGGTCGCATTCACTGCGCACAAACCTTTTAAGTCACGTTGGTGTGCTTAAGGTGTTATTGTTTACGTATCAACAATGCTTAATAATGAAATTACATCCTTGACGCGCTATCTCATCTCATGAATGCACGAAACCGTACTTTGTACATGAAACATTTGAATTTGTTGTGAAGCCCGCATGGTCATCTTTCAAATACAACAAGAAATGTCCCCTCTTTTGTAGTGTCCCCAAATCCGCAGGTAATCCAAATTGTCAAGCGTCAAACAACGAAGGCGTTCCAAGAGCAAGTAACACTCGAACATGTTACGTGTGTGTTTTAAATTAGTAAGATTTCGTCTTTTATTTCATTAAGCCCTAACATTCTATATACTGTTATAGTCATCCGATGATATGTTCAAGGGCGCCTGTTACATAAGACATACATAGATGCCAGCAGTGGTCTCCTGGTGTCAGAAGGTATTCGGTAACTCAGCACTTTTTTCATTGTGTAACCCCAGCACGCTAAAATCCCCGTCAAACCGCTTATTATGGTATTAACGTTCTGTAACGTGGTCCACTGACCCTGGTTTGAACATCGTTTAACTCTATTAAATCCCTTAGTTGACCTTAATCTTTAGCTGGAATGACTTCAGAATGTAATAGTTTATAAGCACCGTGATTTTATTTAGGTTGAAAACATTAAACCCCTTATAGAAAAAAATAGATAAAATGAAAATGAAATAAAAGATCAATTTAAGAATGAGAAAAAAAATCTTAAAGGTATATTTCGGGTATTATCCAGGTTTCATTGTTCATTAACGCATTGTTGGTTATCGTTAAGTATTGGAGTATTGTTTTTATTCCCATCAACATTTCATAGATTCATCCCTTCCTTCTTACATAATGTTGCCTCTCACAGGATACCTCTTTCTCTTTTTGATTCTTTTATACACTTCTATCCCGTTTCTTTTCGGTCACTCCTTCATTTATTACGTTCTTAACTTATTGATGCATTAATATATATCAAGTGACACTATGCCCTTACTTAGATTCCGCGAATGTGTATCCCAAAATGACTTTAAATTTGCAAGACTCCTTTATCAGTAACGGATAACTTGGGCGCCAAACCAAGGAGTTATTTACAAATAATTTCGCAGGATTTTCATTCGCGACTGGAACGCGAACATAAATCCTACGCGAAACATGAGTGATTTACAGTATATACTGGGGCATGTCAAAGTGAGGGTATACTAAGGATACTAATGATGGAATTACCGCTCGGCGACATTTATTCTATTTTAGTTTTCAGTTTGAATGCAATATTTTCCTGATTGCCCATCTGAACAAACAGTGACCCTCTTGTTTTATAGCAACATAAGCAATTAACAATTAATAAAGTTGGTTGATTTCAATTTCCTATGGGAATTTCCACACCCTCGATAGCAACATCTCTGTTTCCCCAAACCATCGATATGAAAATGTGACAGACAGCAAATACAATGTATGTACATCCGTTTTTATGCTAGCAATGGATTTTTTCATTATAAATATACTATTTTAAGGACGCCATCGCTCAGGTAATCGTTTAATTGGAATATTAAATCAAATTTAAGCCTTGACACTCATAGTTAATTACAAAACATGTGCGTTCAGTAATTAATGTGACATGGTATATCGCCATTACTACACAGGACATTATACCAGAATGAGAGATCGTACACGGTATCAACTCTCATTCCTAAATTAAGTAGAATACATGATTGTGTAAACAGATCCGCAGACTGTGATTATAGGTCTGATTGGTTCTTTATATAGTACGTTAATGACTCAAAAATACACTTCATGTTTGACCGAGTACCCAGCCTAGTCATATAGAATGTTTACTTTGTGATCATAAATAAATAAAAGTAAGAAACAGTTCTCGGTGACCCCTACCATCGTATACTTCCTACTGAGGTCCACAAACAATGTTCAGGGCATGCATGACACCAGTTTATGTCCCCATGAACTTCCAAATTCACGTTAACATTCCCTAACGTGAACTATCAGCGTCATGTGCAAAGCTAACATTTACGTATTAATTTTACCTGATCGTTGGGTTTCTGTAATGTAAATAGACTTCTGCATGGCTGCATTTAATGTCTGATATATGTTGGTTAAATCGGCGATAAATTATCGAGAGTTTTCTATTAATTACCTCCTTAATGGAGCGATTTTAAATGTAAACCCTGCTAAATTCCTCATTGTAAGTGATTGATGGTCCGGGTCGAGTTTGCTATGACCTGGATGTTAGGTTGACCTTTATTGTTAACAGCAGTGAATGGAACATCTTGCTTGACTGTTCAATAAGCGTTGCTTTTTTCATTCAAACAATAATGAGATCGATCACTACATGTGTATTATTGACAGGAATATGATATGCGTTTTGATTTTCAAACACACTGTAATTGGTTTGTTAAAAGGGTAGGCACGATTTATGATGGTAATGATTGTTTACTGATCAAATAGAGAAATACATTTTAATATTTTGATTTGTTTTATTACACCGCTGTACACTGGACAATTCTATAATTTGTGAATTAACTACCGTTTATTTTTGTTTAGCAGATATTCGATTTTTGTTTCCGTGAATTATATAACGAAACACCTGCTGTAATTATCAAAGTTGTATTTTACTGATATAGACAAAATGACATTCACCAGTCGTATGGGCATGTTTATTCAATATTAACCACACAAATACAAGTATACCATGATTCTAAATAATATCTTTATTGCGTGATGGGTAGAATATCTGTATTATCAACAGTTTAAAACTGCCGTATTGAATAAAAGACGCAAGGAAATTGCCCTTTAATATTACCCGAGTAACGAGTTTAAAGTATCATACAGCTCTCTCTCTCTTCTAGTACTTGTCGAAGTCAAAAGTGTGAAATACAAAAGATTAAAAAAAATGGGTTTTCAGATATTTGAAATACTTTTTTCCCAATGATATTCTCTTCCGTTATTTCTTTTCGGTTTATTGTGATTTAAGAATAAATGCATCAAGGAGTGAGTGAGTGAGTGAGTGAGTGAGTGAGTGAGTGAGTGAGTGAGTGAGTGAGTGAGTGAGTGAGTGAGTGAGTGAGTGAGTGAGTGAGTGAGTGAGTGAGTGAGTGAGTGAGTGAGTGAGTGAGTGAGTGAGTGAGTGAGTGAGTGAGTGAGTGAGTGAGTGAGTGAGTGAGTGAGTGAGTGAGTGAGTGAGTGAGTGAGTGAGTGAGTGAGTGAGTGAGTGAGTGAGTGAGTGAGTGAGTGAGTGAGTGAGTGAGTGAGTGAGTGAGTGAGTGAGTGAGTGAGTGAGTGAGTGAGTGAGTGAGTGAGTGAGTGAGTGAGTGAGTGAGTGAGTGAGTGAGTGAGTGAGTGAGTGAGTGAGTGAGTGAGTGAGTGAGTGAGTGAGTGAGTGAGTGAGTGAGTGAGTGAAAGGAATGAATGAATCAGAAGAAAAGAGCGAAATGGAAGCGGAGATTGCGATACTTTCAGGTTTGAATCATGGATAAAAAGGAAATAAGTGTATATAAGAAAGTTATCCGTTAGTTTAAACGCGCCATGCAGAGAGACGGCAAACCTCTTTGACTTAGTGTTACTTTCAGTAGAAACGAAAGACATTACGTAAAATGCAGTGAAACTATCTAAACAATTTATGTGTTCATATTCTTTGTTTATACTTTAGAGATAGGTATCTCTTACTACTGTCCCATTTCTTCTTATATATCGTTGATGCCCCATGAACTATTAATGTAACACATGCTAAATCGTCGACGTACTGTTTGTCATAAAAATGTACAAAATCGCACCAATGGTTTATATATGTACATAATTAACGCCAACAAATAAAAAAAATATACAGCGTCCTTAAATTGATCATTTAAAAGTTACATACCAAATAATTGGAATGTAATTGATTATTTGTTTCTTCTGAATTTAAAAGATAAAAAGAGAAAATCAAACTTTTGGAAAGAGCTTATTGTGTAAAGTTGTGGTTCCTTCAAAGGTATACAAATTGTACAACAATCTACTCTTGTTTTAAAATGATCATCAGTATTATTGTCGGAGATTTAAAGAATAAAAACTTAGAGGTGTTTACGGAATATATAATCACGAACGACCTGGGGTACAGGACCTGTCAACAACCAGCCAATTTAGGTGTATACACGTATTAACGGTTGTTCATTAACTTGCTTCAGCGATTCCCGGGTTAATGTGTTCAGTATTTTTCTTATAGTTCTCATGGTTCTATTAAAGGATTCTGACGCCTAATCATATAATCGTACAATTATATTTCAAAAAAGGGGAAAAAACAAGAGTCCATATGATATACTCTATCATATATTGTATATATAGATAAAGAAAAATATTCACACTGTGATGAAGTGGGACGTGAAATACAATGGCGTGCATCATGCAAGTGACATTTGAGAGCCCGATTAGAACATAATATATTGTGTAAGCATTGACAGGTATGTAGACTGAAGCAATGTCAATTTAACCTTTAACCTTTAATATATGAATCGTTAATAAACCTGCATAAAACAAGTTCCACTGTGTTTATTAAACAAATATTGTTTTATAACAACCAGATTGAGGGCAGGTGAACACCGTCATGATAGGGTACGTATTGAATGTATGACTTGGAGCACAGGTAAGTGAGATACATGTTAAATAACAGTAAAACTCGGATAAGTCGAAGTCGATGGGACCAGTTAAATATTCGACTTATTCGGTGGCTCGACTTAACCGTGTTTCTGTGTATGACATATGACACACATCACCCACGTTCATTGGTTGCATGCCATATACATTTTCATTTTCGATTACGTGATGTGTGACAAAGCCATATATTCAATTCAACTTCATTGCATTTTACATCCAAATAGAACAGATAATGGATCGAACTGCAAACAATGTAACCAAATAGACCAAAACATATATCAGGGGTGTATAGATTGAACATATACTTAAACATATTGTAAGCCTACTATAGGTTGTTTGAAACAGAGTAATAATATTCAAAATAATATATAAGATAATATATTGATAACATATTGATAAAGATTGTATATTTTAGATAGAACATCTTTTTTTGTTACACAAACCATAGATTTTTCATCAATACAATGATCTATTCAATTCACAATCATTCCTTTAAACAATCACTTCCATAAAAATACACAATATTTAATCATCAACCCTCAACATTTAATTTGATTATAAGAATGTTCGAGAAAAAAACAATATATTGATTAAATATAGAGTATCTAGATTTGTTTTATATTGTAGGTATGGCATCCTAATAATTGAAAGTAAGCAACATATTTTATTTTAATCTCATTTTCTATTTCTTTATTTGTTTCCTGTCCGTTCTTTCTTGCATGTTTGACGTACCTACCTATAGTTTACCACACCTGATTATCAATATCAATACAATTTAAGCACAAATGTTAACATTGACATTACTTATGACATATTTTAGTATTAAAGATCATCAGCATCACTGATACTATCACCAATAACACCACCATCATAATTACCATCGCAACTACCACGAACACCACCGTCTCAGTCACAACCAACCTACCACTAAACCATCACAACCAACTACCATACCACCATCACAACCAACATACCACACCACCGTCTCAGTCACAACCAACCTACCACTAAACCATCACAACCATAGCCAACCTACCACTAAACCATCACAACCATAGCCAACCTACCACTAAACCATCACAGCCACAACCAACCTACCACTAAAACATCACAGCCACAACCAACCTACCACTAAACCATCACAGCCACAACCAACCTACCACTAAAACATCACAGCCACAACCAGCCTACCATTAAACCATCACAACCACAACCAACCTACCACTAAACCATCACAACCACAACCAACCTACCACTAAAACATCACAGCCACAACCAGCCTACCACTAAACCATCACAGCCACAACCAACCTACCACTAAAACATCACAGCCACAACCAGCCTACCATTAAACCATCACAACCACAACCAACCTACCACTAAACCATCACAACCACAACCAACCTACCACTAAACCATCACAGCCACAACCAACCTACCACTAAAACATCACAGCCACAACCAGCCCACCATTAAACCATCACAACCACAACCAACCTACCACTAAACCATCACAGCCACAACCAACCTACCACTAAAACATCACAGCCACAACCAGCCTACCATTAAACCATCACAACCACAACCAACCTACCACTAAACCATCACAGCCACAACCAACCTACCACTAAAACATCACAGCCACAACCAGCCTACCATTAAACCATCACAACCACAACCAACCTACCACTAAACCATCACAACCACAACCAACCTACCACTAAACCATCACAGCCATAACCAACATACCACTAAACCATCACAACCATAACCAACCTACCACTAACCATCACAACCACAACCAACCTACCACTAAACCATCACAACCAACCTACCACTAAACCATCACAACCAACCTACCACTAAACCATCACAGCCACAACTAACCTACCACTAAACCATCACAACCACAATCAACCTACCACTAAACCATCACAGCCATAACCAACATACCACTAAACCATCACAACCATAACCAACCTACCACTAACCATCACAACCACAACCAACCTACCACTAAACCATCACAACCAACCTACCACTAAACCATCACAACCAACCTACCACTAAACCATCACAACCAACCTACCACTAAACCACCACAACCACAATCAACCTACCACACTACCACAAAAAACCACAACCTCCTACTTCATCACCATCCCAGCCACCTACAGCACCACCACCACAACCACTTAGCACAACCATCATCATCGCCACAACCACCTACCACACCACCATACAGCCACCTACAACACCACCGCCACAACCACCTACCACACCACTGTCACAGTCACCAAACCAACTCACATACGATTCTGACAATGCTATTTGCCTTTAAAAGCGACTGATTTTTTTTTATATTTCTTTTCTTTTGTCTATACAATTTAACAATCACTAACAAGTATTTAAAAAGCAAAGCAACCACTGGCAATGGTATATTGTATCGTGATTTTATTTTACTGAATAAACAGGGTTGTAATGAATCTCACCACACGTGTTCAGCATGTGCAGAGACCGCCTTTTGACAGAGAGAATTTTTATTTTCCAGTATGTAGCTTGGTCGTTCGTTTAAACAAAAATGTCACAAGTGATGTATATTTCATCCAATTCCTGACACAAACTGGCAACTAGTGTGTCGACAAAAAGCTGAACAGACAAAAAATAGCACATTTTTGTCACGTGTCACTCATTTCAGTACAAAAGTCATTTCCATTGGGATAGGCGTTACATTCTGTGGATGTTTTTATCTAACAAGTGTTACTCTAGGTATCAGACTACAATCATAGGTCGTATGTTAGACGCCTTTGTTTGGAAGAATTGGGGGGGGGGGTTAGGGGGTGAGGGGGTCGTCTTAACTGGAAAAATAGCCAGCAAGGTACAAATGTAGCTAATAAGGGTTTTTAGAGAATGTTATCGTAATCAAACAAGATTTCGACAAATTACTTTTGTATTATACTTTGAATAAAAATGACAATTTTAGGCCGGAGTTTGAGTTGCATTCTAATCAAACCGGGCTTAACGGTATGTGAGTGGTACATTTAAGAAAGGCAATCTTAATCTAACTCCTAACCCTAAGTCTTACCAGCATTATGACAATGGATCTCAGGTTATAAACTAGTGACGGTTTTAAGGAATATTCCTTTTTATTTAACATATTTTAAGAAGACAATAACAATAAGAAGAATTGGTCGTGGCGGGAATTCCGTCATAACGAGAAAAATGTCAGTATCACAACAGGATGCAACGTGCTTAGTAGTAGATAGCTGTTAGAAGAAATCCTCTATTTAAAATTCATCAATTCCATTAAATTTTTTGGGGTCAGATACCGCCGTGCAATGTTATACTATTTATTTGGACCCATTTTGGTTTTTATTTTATATCTTGTCCGGGTGTGTAAAGGATATGCTATAGCTGCCTTCCCAGGTACTGGTACTCTAGACAATTGAAGAGATTGTTGACTTCATATAACACAACATAAAAACCTTACAAATATGTTGTGGTTTTCACCATTTGTCCAAATATATCTAACCTACGTAGTCGCGGCTGTAGCGAGTGTCAAGCGGCTTTTCAGTGATGTGATGATGATGTGTGCCAAACGTCTTCATGTACATTCAGAAAATACTAACAGCCGGTGTGAACAAGGTCGTAACGAATAAAGCTACTCAGGTTGGTAACTATGTATACATCTTTGTTACGAGGCACATACTATTTTCAGATATGGGGTAAGGAGTGATAAAATTTTAGATAGATTATATTCTAATCCAAATAACTGTCCACACATTCTGATCGCATATATACAAGAGCAAACCATCGATTCAGCCTACTAATATGTAAGCGTTATTGTTGCTTATTAGTTATGATTTACTTCAAATATTTCACAAAAGTTACAGAAATTCATAACGCTTATCGATATGACTTAGAATTATGAATGAAGATACAGTAATGCTGAACATTAATATCAGTACGACTTAAAATTTAGAAGTGTTCTCATTGGATACAAGTCAATTCAGAGTTTACACTTGACGTCACAAAACAACAGTACAAAATAATAGTATGTTGTTATCTTTTGTATCATGATTGCAATTTACCATTGTTTCAATATTTTTCAGATACAATTAATTTATAGTCAGTCAAGAACACGTGTGTTTAGATCAAAACAAGGGACAAACATGTCTGGAACGGACAATCACCAATCAACCATCCGTTCGAGCATAAATGTCATGAATCTTCCCTATCTTTGGATTGGATCTCTGGCATTAAACGCTATAGGTACCGCGACCGATTAGATAGATAGCAGATCTTAACGCAAACAGGTTCCAACAAGGCACTACTGCCTGGGTAAATGGCATTGTCTCGATTCACGTGTCATCCTCTAAGCATGTTTATTCTTAAGACGTACCTTCCAACACCTCCATGTCTTTATTTCTGAATCGTCTTTACTTACACATCGTATTACTTAGAGTGTATCTCTTCAGACAAGCACGAGCGCACCTGTTACTTACACCTGTACCTTTCTCCGGGCACAGATGGGCGTTGCTCTTGATATGCTGTCAAATGTCTTTAGACAAATTTTCTTTTTACAATATTCAATATACTATGAAATTTACCAGATTATTACTAAATTATTGAGATGTAATCATATTGCTTACTTGAAAATTTAAATTATATTTCGAAAAAAAAATCTGTTTTCCAAAACAACGCTATGGATTGCTGTACAAATGGAGTTGAATCATGAAATGTATTCATATAATGTATGTAAAGGATATTTAATGAGGAACTGTAAGTAAGAATATGCGGTGATTAAAAGTGGAGTGGGTTTTACAATTTTGCTTTGTTTGACTAATATATAAGATTTTAATTGAGAGTGTTTGTGCATTGTTTCATTTTGATTCTTTCAAATATCACACAAAAAATGATTGAAAAAGTGTTAGAACAGTGACTTATGTCACAATTACAACAAATACCACACAACAATGATGAAAATGTGTCAGAATTCCAACAATTATAACAATTACAACACAATAATGATAAAAAAAGTGTTAGAATGCAATAATTACAACAACTACCACACTAAAAATGATGAAAATATTTAGAACAATGACTAATGTAACAATCACAACAAATACCACAGAAATGATGAAAAGTGTTAGAATGCAACAAATACAACACAAAATGATGAAAAAGTATAAGGACAGTGACTAATGTAACAATCACAAAAATATACCACAACAAAAATGATGAAAAAGTGTTAGAACAATGACTAATGTAACAGTCACTATAAATACCACGCAAAAAGCATGAAAAGGTGTTAGAATGCAACAATTACAACAAATATCACACAAATGATGAAAAACTGTGCAACAATTACAACAAATACCACACAATAAGCATAAAAAGGTGTTTGAAAAATTATTGTGCCACAAAAAGGATGATAAAGTGTGCAAAAATTATAACAAAAACCATACAAAAAAGGATAAAAAAGTGTTAGAATGCAAAAATCACAACATGTATATAAAAGCAGTACAAGAACAATAGACACAATAAAAAAAAAACCGAGAAGCGACAGACACTAAAACGTAACATATAAACAAAATTAACACAAATATATAAGACATACAAAAACTTAAAACAAGCAACACCAGCATAAATAACGCAAGATGCACCACATTCAAAAAGTAACATACAAGATACATGATCGAACAGTCACAATTTACAGGAACAGTAGAATTTGCGGAAAGAAATGAAAAATGCAGTAATACTAATCCATCTGACAAAACAAATCAAAATTGGTTCCGTTCAGTGTGGTTGTTTTCTGTTGACATTTAAATTGATTATCTCAAACACAGTATCACTTAAATAGTTTTAGCACATCTTACATATCTCACAATTACTATGACTACATGATAACGAGGTGTCGATTTTGTTACATGTAGTTGAAGACACTTTACCTAATATGCTCTAACACTGATCTTCATTACAGTCTTGGCAAACTAAATCGATTATCAAAAGACGTGAACAAAAAGGAAAAGCCCAACAAAATAATAAACAATCTGAGTTTTTGTTGATTTTGTTGGTTGCATTTGCTGCTGTTTTGATACCAACATGAAACTCATTTGATATAGACTGGATGTTCCAACATGGCGCATATTATACTGTAGTGCTGTTGGGGTACATACATACTCTGTTATATAAAACACTTATTGTGGCCATATATATATGTTTTTGGATACCAGCTGTCTTTTCTAATATCTTTATAAATCAGTAATGTATATTAATGAAGCTGCAATGGTACGTTTTGTTTATTTTGGCACGAAAAACAATTTATGAATATGTAATGTACTTTAGAAAACAAAACCAGAACAGCTGCAAATTTAACAAAATCTTACCTGTGTTTAATATTTGGCTAGGGCGCATCAGACTAACAAATATTCCTAAATACACCTACTCAGTCACTTGTGATGCAACTGTCATATTTGGATTTATATTCAAATTTAAATAGGAATAAATTATGTCAATGCATTAATTTGTTAAAATTATATTTTGTACATGAGAATTAGCACGAGTACATTTAATGCAATGATTTGTGGCTGATTTCAATTCCTAATTTACAAAACTATTATTTAGAAAATAAATACTGTACATTAATAATTATTGAAAGGACACCTTTGTATAAAACTACTAAAATAATGCATACTGATTCTATATTAAAATTTGATTTCTGTGTTTTCTTCATTCAAATTACTACACACTATTTTTAGAATAGGGAACATGCGACCATTCATGACATATAATTCAAAACCGGAAGTAAATTTCGGCATTTAAAACAATGAATGGAAACGAAGGAAAGTAAAAGTGGTCGAAATGGAGGAGATTTAACCAGCTGGAATGGGGCGAGTGTAACCATCAGAAAGAAGGTACGTAAAAATATCGGAACGAAGGATATTAAAAGCAACAACAGCATAACATCGTTTAAACGAAAGCCTTATTCTACTTCCTAAAAAAAGAAGGCAAAATAAACAAAAGATATACACGGAAGTCCCTGAAAAATTAAATGGAGAATAAGACAAGGTACAGTGTTTTCTACACAGGCGACACAACCTTCTCCATAAGATTAACCATTCCATGTGTAATTAAACACTGTGTTTTAATGGACTATACTTCAAAATACGATGACATTCCTAACAAATCAATAACTCGCACAAGTGTTTATCTGGGACTCGTCAATCTGTTTTAGCGATGATGTCATTAATGTAATTCGTATTTGTTCTGATTATTCTAATATTGAAATTGATATTTATAAACTCTTTAGATGATGTCGTTTAATATTTTACCTATATCGATACTTGAGACTCTTTTATATTAACCTTTCTAGAATAGATAACCAGGTCTTGATTAGACATGATATAATATCAAGCTAATCCATGTCGTCATATTGATCATCAATTTACATTTATATATTATCTTATCAACATAACATATATTTAGCTAAAGCTCTATAATATTCTTGTAATACTATGGAGAGAATATATATAGGTTTGCCACTTATTTAATCCATTTGACCACACCACCATGTCAATAAAATCTGTTGAAATGAAACACTTATAGACCTGAATGGGCATTAAGTAAATTGGTGGGAACACCAACTACATACGAATATATAACACTTTAGCGGCATGTCAAAAGAAAAATGGCAATATAGTGTATTGTTTTGAACGTCATTAGGATTTATTGGAACTTAAAAGTATTAATCAATAAAGCATTTCATTTTTCGTAGACAATTAGTTGATCATACGATAGTGGGTTTATATCCATACATATGAATATCAAGAGAAAAAAGTAATTACCTATACCTTTAACAACGGTTACTGCTGACACCAGTAACTTGAAAAAGGCATGAACATGTTATATAGATATATATAAAGTCTACATGTAACAATGACGCATTTTGATGAAGCACTCACTATATTTGTGGTAGTTCTCTGTTTCTACATTCATCGACATATTTTCAACTTTTAATATCGTAGAATTTGTTTTGCTATTTGCTATACGTCAGCGCGTTTGATCATATTTGTTTTTGTTTTTTTTGTGGTGTGCGTTTCTGTCCATGACATGACACTCGTTTTAAGAACGTTGCAATGCTTCAGTTTGACCTCATATTTGTAAAACAAAAACGCATGCAGGATAACCGATATAAATTGACATCCCTATCCTAGCATTAATTTTCAAAGTGTGACATATAACCTAACATTAATGAATCAATATCAATTTGATTCCATCTTTGGTCATGTTCAGACCCGAGCCGGTAGGTGTCTGTTATCTATTAGAGTGGTCGTAGTAGTATGTACCATCATTTATCGCGTTATTCGGCGTCTGTAGTACAAAACAACGCATATCTGTGTAATATTATAACGCATTTGATGAATTTCATATCAATACATTATCATATTTCTGTAATATACGATTTTGTTAAAAAAAAAAACAATAGATTTTATAGTTGCATTGTTTTGTATTGCCAGAATATATCCATGGTGTGGTATATCTGTTTGGTGTATCTATTTAGGCCATGCGTTTGTCTCATAGAACACCTCACAGATCCGATACTTCGCAGATACAATCAGGTTATTTGTTGTTTGATTAAACAGATTAAACGTTTGGAATAGATACTATTGTTTTTGACATAGACACTAATTCAAAGACAATGACAGCATGGGTCTCGATATTTGAGACGGGTTTTTGTATTTTGGCCTCGGTGTTGTTAGATTGTGATATATCATTCTCAAAGCGTGAGAAAGACAAAGACCGAGTAGCACAATAACTGATGGGAACCAAAGATAGGTGATTCCGATTTGATATTTCTGATCTGCGTCATCTATATGTTTTACCCAACGGACACCTGCTTTGAACGAGTGATCTTTAATGACTGGTTATCTCCCCTGATCTCCGTTAAGATGGACTCGGATGAGCGTGTCCGGCCCCCTTGGAGGGGTTGTCTTATTCAAATAAGTCACTCAATGAAAGAGTGACCCTTAAAATTGTATTGAAAACTTGTAACAAATCGTTTAGCATGTCTGTGTGATAGAATCTATCACCAACAGGGTACAAAACATCTTCGCGATTAAATTGTCCGTTTTTGTAAATAAACAAATAACTGGCGAATGACAAAGTGCCATTGTCCTCCCATCTTTGTGGTTTAATTCCCAATTTTCCAGTCGTTTAAGCTTACCCAGGTCGAACCGTGTAACTCTATACGGTGTCATTAATGTGTTCGCTCCTGTTGCTCTGCTGTCGTCACGATCAACGAGACGCTATCTCATGATTATTTAACTGTCACAATACATGTACTTTTAATACCTTCGTCAAATTAACAAATATCGTTTAATGATCTAAATTAGTTAATTTTCTGTGCTGTTTAACTATCAATTTACTAATTGAATCAGGTAATTAGAATCTTAATATGATATTCAACATCCAATATCGATACAATGTAATTTGCTATCGGCCCTGGGATCGGTTTGTATATAAGTGTAATTATACTATATGACCTTGTAATGCTAACCATATAGTGCATAGTTTCTATTATATATGATATAGAGTCTTAATTAACTAAATCATCATCTGTATGAGTATTTAATACTAACAGTAGATATGTTGTTGTTTTATTTAGTTGTCACTGTAATGGAATATTGAATGAGCTAAGCAGTTTGTCTCGATCACTATCTCATACATGTAGTAAGTTATGATATTCTTAAATATCCTTCAAAACCATAACGGCCGAAAATGGTGAGAGAAAAAAGGGTATAAAATAAAACAACATCAAACAAACGAAAAATTTAAATATATATCTGTACAATCACGTATATAGTTACTCATTTCATATCTTATGGTACAGACCAACAGCCTTTACATAGTTCAAACTTTCGTATAATTTATGTTAATAACATGTCTGTTTTCTTGTTATGTCTATTTTTAGCATATTGTTATATGTTGTTATGTCTATTGTTATATGTTGTTATGTATATTGTTAAGTCTATTGTTATATCTTGTTATGTATATTGTTATATCTATTGTTATGTCTATTGTTAAGTCTTTTGTTATAACTTGTTATTTCTATTGTTAGTCTATTGTTAAATCTTGTTATGTCTATTATATCTTATTATGTCTAATTTTAAGTCTATTGTTATGCGTATTGTTTTGTGTATTGTTATGCCTATTGTTATATGTTGTTATGTATATTGTTATATGTTATGTATATTGTTATATGTTGTTATGTGTATTGTTATGACTATTGTGTTATTGACGTGTGTATTGTAATAAGTGTATTGTTATATGTTGTTATGTCTATTGTTATATGTTGTTATGTCTATTGTTATGACTATTGTTATGTGTATTGTTATGACTATTGTTATGTCTATTGTGTTATTGACGTGTGTATTGTAATAAGTATATTGGTATGTGTATTGTTATGACTATTGCTATGTTTACGTTTTTAGTTTTTTATGTTCTCTCAAAATCGATAGAACGAGTGCAAAATGCAACCATAAGACTGTTTTACACGGAGACCTCTGAACAGTACAAGGATAATAGGACCAGATACCTAAAAGTAAGAGGCCGCGGTGGCCAATTGGTTAAGGTGTCCCGACACTTTATCACTAGCCCTCCACCTCTGGGTTGCGAGTTCGAAACCTACGTGGGGCAGTTGCCAGGTACTGACCGTAGGCCGGTGGTTTTTCTCCGGGTACTCTGGCTTTCCTCCACCTTCAAAACCTGGCACGTCCTTAAATGACCCTGGCTGTTAATAGGACGTTAAACAAAAACAAACCAAACCTAAAAGTAATGTCACGTTCTCAAGCTGAGAACCAGGTTAGTAACAAAGAAACTCTTTAGTATATAAACGAACATTTATCCTGCCGAACGCCCAAGGAAATATCCCCCAATTATATCATTATGACGACCACCCAGCCTCCTGAAAAAAAAAATATTGTCCCTTTTGTATAAGTTTACTGCGTAGAATGAGGTGCGCGGTTGGCGGAATGATGATGATTTTAAGGATTTATTACTTGTTATATCCCGTTCATGTTTTCCAGGTAAAGATATAGTCACCACGTAAATTAATATTTTCTTGATATACTGCTCCTGCTTACTTGGTGTATATTGTATGTTTTTCATGGAGTAACTTGATAGCAATAACATGAATCAATGTCAAATAGTTCAGGTTTGTTTTAATGTAGTAAAATGATAAGATATAAAGGTGAAGCTATCGAATGATTCTTCTTTTTTTGGTAACCTTAATTATCTCCCCTGCATGGTTGTTCTTAAATCAATATATTCATAGATCTATCCGATAACGTCAATAAGATAGCCTTTGTTATATTGTTTTATCAATGAGTACTGATTTATACGTATGAGATATTAATTGATCTCCCAACAAGATTTTATTAATTTTCTTTTATTATTGATATTTTAATTGATCATTTGTAATAATAATATCAAAGTCACGCCGCAAAAAAACACAAAAAAGCAGGATTTACATAATTCATCATAATTTTGACCCATATCCATGCTTAATGCACAATAAATAGTTATACCTAGTACATACATGGCATGAATTTTGACCTACAGAGGAAAATCAAATACGATTACTACCGAATAGGAATATTCTCACACAGAAGCTACAATATTTACTCAGAAAAACAGTTGGTCATAACTATAATTTGTAATTAAAAAGAAACGTATGAAAATGTCTCTATCAGCACTGTGGAAAAGGAGTTAACAGCTGAATGATGCAGTACTATATTTTTTAAAGGTGAATCATTCCTGTGTCTTTTGTAATCCCTTAGCTTTATTTAGTTTATGGTCCTTTTTTGTAATGATTTTTGGTTAAAAAAATATACTATGCTGTGAATTTTTTTGATTGCTTTAACTCTTATACCGAGTTATTTCTAAGCCTCGTATGCCTCTATTGCGTAATACACCCGCTTTACCGTCAATTAGATTGTGCTTTCATTAACCAAACCTCAAGGCCTACATTTATTCAATAAATAGTTAGACACGTGTTTACGAAGCTAAGTGTCTACGATTGATAGAATGTTACATAGGTTAATACATCATTATCTGTTAAATTGCGCCCACTTTAAGATGTCTCCCTCCTTACAGGATTAGAGGTATCCTACATAAGGTATAAATTTATGCCCATTTCTTCCTCGCTTTTACACGGATTTAGAAATGTTGACCTCTGACCAAAGAGGCGGACACGAGAAAACAGAAGGTCATACCAAAACAAAAGGAAAGACAACAAGATGTCAACACTACAACAGACATTTGATGCTACAGTATGACAAGAACTTTGTTCTATTCAATACCTGATTACCATTTGCTGATTTCATGGGACTTTATCTCTCAGATTGATTTGCATGTTTTGAAGAAGTCCTTGTTCTTTATACTTTGTATTAGCCTGCTCCATCTGGGAAATGAGAGTAAGATTGATGTCATGTCTTTATTTTCTTTTGTGAATATTTATAACTCAAGAATAGATCACCGAATCAAAGCCTGGCGTAAAAGTACTACGTAATTTATTCTGAACGCAACTATAGTTCTGCTGAATTTGTTATTTTGAACTAACACAAATACCAATCACATCATCGTTACGTGCTGTCGACAACGATTGAAAAATAACCCGTATGTTATGTACCTGGTTGATGTAGACAGTGGAAACCTCTATACGTAGTTCATTATTTAAAAAAAAAGTTCGCCCCGAAACTGCAGACAGTAAATTTAATGGAAGATGAAGGTTGGGGTTAAGTAGATTAGATAATGCTACATGCTCATAACAATATACAATGATTTTCCTTAGTTTTGGAAATATCATTACTATAAATTTTTAACACCCGTCAAAAGTCTGCTCACGTGAGGGTATTCTGAACTTGTCAAAAAGGTAGGATTATTATTACCAATATAACATTGATCTGCCTATAGAATATTCTTACCTCTGATTTTACTTATCAATAAATACATACGGCAATTGGCATTCATTTAATCACAGCTATTCACAATATAAGTTGATAAGCTTTATCCGATTTTCAAATAACACCATTACTGGTCAAATCAGATTATTTCGACTTAAGAATCATATCTTATTAAATATCAGGCAAAGAAATAATATGTAACATACTTGAAAGACTCCAGTATATAGGATTATATTTGTCAGTTTCCACCTGAGTTATTTGATCTGACCAAATGTACCGCTATAAGACATATCCGTATCAGATATCGGTTAGGGAGATCATAGATAGGTGGTATATCAGACTGTGGTGTACACGTATATGACGCACTAGTCTGGGATGTTCATTGTTTCCGGATGAAAGATAAATAAAACAAAACAAATATTTAAATGTATTTAACCATTTGAATACAATAGTTATACAAAAAAAGTAACGGGGTCATGAATAATTCCTAGGTTCCTCGATATCATCAAACGTAGATAATTCTGTTTACTTTTTAAAACGATTTAGCAATTCTGATTTTGGAATATCCTGTCAAATTAGTTTTCAAAGATACATAGAAATAAAATGAATACTTGTATTTTAACAAAAATGTATTTTAATATACCGCTTCATCTCAAATTGTGATATCCGAAACGTTTTAATTTCAGTGTGGTTTAAATATCCAATAAATATCAAACGTGTATGCGTAGTAAGATTTTATTAAAGGAATTTAAAAAGACACATGATATTGACAACTATCAATGCAATTTAAGAGCGAGATACAGTTGAACCAAACATGAATCAAACTACACTATACAGCTGTTTCGTCCATCTAGGACTCATCAGTGATTTTGGGGCCGCGGTGGCCGAGTGGTTAAGGTGTCCCGACACTTTATCACTAGCCCTCCACCTCTAGGTTGCGAGTTCGAAACCTAAGTGGGGCAGTTGCCAGGTACTGACCGTAGGCCGGTGGTTTTTCTCCGGGTACTCCGGCTTTCCTCCACCTCCAAAACCTGGCACGTCCTTAAATGACCCTGGCTGTTAATAGGACGTTAAACAAAAACAAACCAAACATCAGTGATGCAAATCGACATCTAGAAAGCCATTGGGATAATAATATTCTTTACATGAAATTTCAATTTCCTAAATGTAAGTAAAACAAAATAAAACAACAGTTAATGAGACATTTGGTTTGGTTTATTTTGTTTAACGTCCTATTAACAGCTAAGGTATGTACCATTTAATAATTTAAATGAAGTGAAACAATAACGTGTTTCAAAACCGTTAGTAAGTGTGCAGTTATTGCCTGCAGATGACAAAGCGATACACTGTCACAACCTTAAGGGAACAGTATGTATTTTCTTTCTTACCTCCAAACAAGAAGAGTGCAAAGGAATACAGAGCATATATACAAAGCATTTGGTACATTAACACTACAGACAGTACATGTCTACATTTTATATGAATTTGCATATAAAGTGTCTAATCAATAGATCATTTAAGAGCATACCTAGGGGTTTACACTTGATTATAATATATGTATACGTCATACATTGTGTATATAAAACTAATACATGGATTTCCATATAGTATTTGTAAATACATTCTATAATAGTGATGGTGATTCATTTGCGACAAATAAGGAGATAAAAAAACCCAAGACATGACGAGGGGTATAACGAAATCATTTAAAACAATGATTGGTTTTGGTTTGTTTTTGTTTAACGTCCTATTAAATGCCAGGGTCATTTAAGGACGTGCCAGGTTTTGGAGGTGGAGGAAAGCCGAAGTTCCCGGAGAAAAACCACCGGCCTACTGTCGGTACCTGGCAACTGCTCCACGTAGGTTTCAAACTCGCAACCCAGAGGTGTAGGGCTATGAAATGAAATCTACCAAGACATGACAAGAGTTATAAAGAAATCATTTAAAACATAACGAAATCTACCAAGACGTGACGAGGGGTATAGAGAAATCATTTAAAACATAACGAAATCTACCAAGACATGACGAGTAGTATAAAGAAATCATTTAAAACAGAACGAAATCTACCAAGACATGACGAGGGGTATAAATAAATCATTTAAAACAGAACGAAATCTACCAAGACATGACGAGGGGTATAAAGAAATCATTTAAAACAACGATATCTACCAAGACTTGACGAGTGGTATAAAGAAATCATTTAAAACAACGAAATCTACCAAGACTTGACGAGGGGTATAAAGAAATCATTTAAAACAACGATATCTACCAAGACATGACGAGGGGTATAAAGAAATCATTTAAAACAACGAAATCTACCAAGACATGACGAGGGGTATAAAGAAATCATTTAAAACAACGATATCTACCAAGACATGACGAGTGGTATAAAGAAATCATTTAAAACATAACGAAATCTACCAAGACATGACGAGTGGTATAAAGAAATCATTTAAAACAACGATATCTACCAAGACATGACGAGGGGTATAAAGAAATCATTTAAAACAACGAAATCTACCAAGACATGACGAGGGGTATAAAGAAATCATTTAAAACAACGAAATCTACCAAGACATGACGAGGGGTATAAAGAAATCATTTAAATCAACGATATCTACCAAGACTTGACGAGGGGTATAAAGAAATCATTTAAAACAACGATATGTACCAAGACATGACGAGGGGTATAAAGAAATCATTTAAAACAACGAAATCTACCAAGACATGACGAGTGGTATAAAGAAATCATTTAAATCAACGATATCTACCAAGACATGACGAGGGGTATACAGAAATCATTTAAAACAGAACGAAATCTACCAAGACATGACGAGGGGTATAAAGAAATCATTTAAAACAACGATATCTACCAAGACATGACGAGGGGTATAAAGAAATCATTTAAATCAACGATATCTACCAAGACATGACGAGGGGTATAAAGAAATCATTTAAAACATAACGAAATCTACCAAGACATGACGAGGGGTATAAAGAAATCATTTAAATCAACGATATCTACCAAGACATGACGAGTGGTATAAAGAAATCATTTAAAACAACGATATGTACCAAGACATGACGAGGGGTATAAAGAAATCATTTAAAACAACGAAATCTACCAAGACATGACGAGTGGTATAAAGAAATCATTTAAAACAACGATATGTACCAAGACATGACGAGGGGTATAAAGAAATCATTTAAAACAGAACGAAATCTACCAAGACATGACGAGGGGTATAAAGAAATCATTTAAAACAACGAAATCTACCAAGACATGACGAGGGGTATAAAGAAATCATTTAAAACAACGAAATCTACCAAGACATGACGAGGGGTATAAAGAAATCATTTAAAACAACGATATGTACCAAGACATGACGAGTGGTATAAAGAAATCATTTAAAACAGAACGAAATCTACCAAGACATGACGAGGGGTATAAAGAAATCATTTAAATCAACGATATCTACCAAGACATGACGAGGGGTATAAAGAAATCATTTAAAACAGAACGAAATCTACCAAGACATGACGAGGGGTATAAAGAAATCATTTAAAACAGAACGAAATCTACCAAGACATGACGAGGGGTATAAAGAAATCATTTAAAACAACGATATCTACCAAGACATGACGAGGGGTATAAAGAAATCATTTAAAACAGAACGAAATCTACCAAGACATGACGAGGGGTATAAAGAAATCATTTAAAACAGAACGAAATCTACCAAGACATGACGAGGGGTATAAAGAAATCATTTAAAACAACGAAATCTACCAAGACATGACGAGTGGTATAAAGAAATCATTGAAAACATAACGAAATCTACCAAGACATGACGAGGGGTATAAAGAAATCATTTAAAACATAACGAAATCTACCAAGCCATGACGAGGGGTATAAAGAAATCATTTAAATCAACGAAATCTACCAAGACATGACGAGTGGTATAAAGAAATCATTTAAAACAACGAAATCTACCAAGACATGACGAGTGGTATAAAGAAATCATTTAAAACATAACGAAATCTACCAAGACATGACGAGGGGTATAAAGAAATCATTTAAAACAGAACGAAATCTACCAAGACATGACGAGGGGTATAAAGAAATCATTTAAAACAACGATATCTACCAAGACATGACGAGGGGTATAAAGAAATCATTTAAAACAGAACGAAATCTACCAAGACATGACGAGGGGTATAAAGAAATCATTTAAAACAACGATATCTACCAAGACTTGACGAGAGTTATAACGAAATCATTTAAAACAACGAAATCTACCAAGACATGACGAGGGGTATAAAGAAATCATTTAAAACAACGATATCTACCAAGACATGACGAGTAGTATAAAGAAATCATTTAAAACAGAACGAAATCTACCAAGACATGACGAGGGGTATAAATAAATCATTTAAAACAGAACGAAATCTACCAAGACATGACGAGGGGTATAAAGAAATCATTTAAAACAACGATATCTACCAAGACATGACGAGTGGTATAAAGAAATCATTTAAAACAACGATACCTACCAAGACATGACGAGTGGTATAAAGAAATCATTTAAAACAGAACGAAATCTACCAAGACATGACGAGTGGTATAAAGAAATCATTTAAAACAGAACGAAATCTACCAAGACATGACGAGGGGTATAAAGAAATCATTTAAAACAGAACGAAATCTACCAAGACATGACGAGGGGTATCAAGAAATCATTTAAAACAACGAAATCTACCAAGACATGACGAGGGGTATAAAGAAATCATTTAAAACAACGAAATCTACCAAGACATGACGAGGGGTATAAATAAATCATTTAAAACAACGATACCTACCAAGACATGACGAGTGGTATAAAGAAATCATTTAAAACAACGAAATCTACCAAGACATGACGAGGGGTATAAAGAAATCATTTAAAACAACGATATCTACCAAGACATGACGAGGGGTATAAAGAAATCATTTAAAACAACGAAATCTACCAAGACATGACGAGGGGTATACAGAAATCATTTAAAACAACGATATGTACCAAGACATGACGAGGGGTATACAGAAATCATTTAAAACAACGATATCTACCAAGACATGACGAGGGGTATAAAGAAATCATTTAAAACATAACGAAATCTACCAAGACATGACGAGTGGTATAAAGAAATCATTTAAATCAACGATATCTACCAAGACATGACGAGGGGTATACAGAAATCATTTAAAACAGAACGAAATCTACCAAGACATGACGAGGGGTATAAAGAAATCATTTAAAACAACGATATCTACCAAGACATGACGAGGGGTATAAAGAAATCATTTAAATCAACGATATCTACCAAGACATGACGAGGGGTATAAAGAAATCATTTAAAACATAACGAAATCTACCAAGACATGACGAGGGGTATAAAGAAATCATTTAAATCAACGATATCTACCAAGACATGACGAGTGGTATAAAGAAATCATTTAAAACAACGATATGTACCAAGACATGACGAGGGGTATAAAGAAATCATTTAAAACAACGAAATCTACCAAGACATGACGAGTGGTATAAAGAAATCATTTAAAACAACGATATGTACCAAGACATGACGAGGGGTATAAAGAAATCATTTAAAACAGAACGAAATCTACCAAGACATGACGAGGGGTATAAAGAAATCATTTAAAACAACGAAATCTACCAAGACATGACGAGGGGTATAAAGAAATCATTTAAAACAACGAAATCTACCAAGACATGACGAGGGGTATAAAGAAATCATTTAAAACAACGATATGTACCAAGACATGACGAGTGGTATAAAGAAATCATTTAAAACAGAACGAAATCTACCAAGACATGACGAGGGGTATAAAGAAATCATTTAAATCAACGATATCTACCAAGACATGACGAGGGGTATAAAGAAATCATTTAAAACAGAACGAAATCTACCAAGACATGACGAGGGGTATAAAGAAATCATTTAAAACAGAACGAAATCTACCAAGACATGACGAGGGGTATAAAGAAATCATTTAAAACAACGATATCTACCAAGACATGACGAGGGGTATAAAGAAATCATTTAAAACAGAACGAAATCTACCAAGACATGACGAGGGGTATAAAGAAATCATTTAAAACAGAACGAAATCTACCAAGACATGACGAGGGGTATAAAGAAATCATTTAAAACAACGAAATCTACCAAGACATGACGAGTGGTATAAAGAAATCATTTAAAACATAACGAAATCTACCAAGACATGACGAGGGGTATAAAGAAATCATTTAAAACATAACGAAATCTACCAAGCCATGACGAGGGGTATAAAGAAATCATTTAAATCAACGAAATCTACCAAGACATGACGAGTGGTATAAAGAAATCATTTAAAACAACGAAATCTACCAAGACATGACGAGTGGTATAAAGAAATCATTTAAAACATAACGAAATCTACCAAGACATGACGAGGGGTATAAAGAAATCATTTAAAACAGAACGAAATCTACCAAGACATGACGAGGGGTATAAAGAAATCATTTAAAACAACGATATCTACCAAGACATGACGAGGGGTATAAAGAAATCATTTAAAACAGAACGAAATCTACCAAGACATGACGAGGGGTATAAAGAAATCATTTAAAACAACGATATCTACCAAGACTTGACGAGAGTTATAACGAAATCATTTAAAACAACGAAATCTACCAAGACATGACGAGGGGTATAAAGAAATCATTTAAAACAACGATATCTACCAAGACATGACGAGTAGTATAAAGAAATCATTTAAAACAGAACGAAATCTACCAAGACATGACGAGGGGTATAAATAAATCATTTAAAACAGAACGAAATCTACCAAGACATGACGAGGGGTATAAAGAAATCATTTAAAACAACGATATCTACCAAGACATGACGAGTGGTATAAAGAAATCATTTAAAACAACGATACCTACCAAGACATGACGAGTGGTATAAAGAAATCATTTAAAACAGAACGAAATCTACCAAGACATGACGAGTGGTATAAAGAAATCATTTAAAACAGAACGAAATCTACCAAGACATGACGAGGGGTATAAAGAAATCATTTAAAACAGAACGAAATCTACCAAGACATGACGAGGGGTATCAAGAAATCATTTAAAACAACGAAATCTACCAAGACATGACGAGGGGTATAAAGAAATCATTTAAAACAACGAAATCTACCAAGACATGACGAGGGGTATAAATAAATCATTTAAAACAACGATACCTACCAAGACATGACGAGTGGTATAAAGAAATCATTTAAAACAACGAAATCTACCAAGACATGACGAGGGGTATAAAGAAATCATTTAAAACAACGATATCTACCAAGACATGACGAGGGGTATAAAGAAATCATTTAAAACAACGAAATCTACCAAGACATGACGAGGGGTATACAGAAATCATTTAAAACAACGATATGTACCAAGACATGACGAGGGGTATACAGAAATCATTTAAAACAACGATATCTACCAAGACATGACGAGGGGTATAAAGAAATCATTTAAAACATAACGAAATCTACCAAGACATGACGAGGGGTATAAAGAAATCATTTAAAACAACGATATCTACCAAGACATGACGAGGGGTATAAAGAAATCATTTAAAACAACGATATGTACCAAGACATGACGAGGGGTATAAAGAAATCATTTAAAACAACGAAATCTACCAAGACATGACGAGGGGTATAAAGAAATCATTTAAAACAGAACGATATCTACCAAGACATGACGAGGGGTATAAAGAAATCATTTAAAACAACGAAATCTACCAAGACATGACGAGGGGTATAAAGAAATCATTTAAAACAACGAAATCTACCAAGACATGACGAGGGGTATAAAGAAATCATTTAAAACAACGAAATCTACCAAGACATGACGAGGGGTATAAAGAAATCATTTAAATCAACGATATCTACCAAGACATGACGAGGGGTATAAAGAAATCATTTAAAACAACGAAATCTACCAAGACATGACGAGGGGTATAAAGAAATCATTTAAAACAACGATATCTACCAAGACATGACGAGGGGTATAAAGAAATCATTTAAAACAACGATATGTACCAAGACATGACGAGTGGTATAAAGAAATCATTTAAAACAGAACGAAATCTACCAAGACATGACGAGGGGTATAAAGAAATCATTTAAAACATAACGAAATCTACCAAGACATGACGAGGGGTATAAAGAAATCATTTAAAACAACGAAATCTACCAAGACATGACGAGGGGTATAAAGAAATCATTTAAAACATAACGAAATCTACCAAGACATGACGAGGGGTATAAAGAAATCATTTAAAACAACGAAATCTACCAAGACATGACGAGGGGTATAAAGAAATCATTTAAAACAGAACGATATCTACCAAGACTTGACGAGTGGTATAAAGAAATCATTTAAAACATAACGAAATCTACCAAGACATGACGAGTGGTATAAAGAAATCATTTAAAACAACGATATCTACCAAGACTTGACGAGGGGTATAAAGAAATCATTTAAAACAACGATATGTACCAAGACATGACGAGGGGTATAAAGAAATCATTTAAAACAACGAAATCTACCAAGACATGACGAGTGGTATAAAGAAATCATTTAAATCAACGAAATCTACCAAGACATGACGAGGGGTATAAAGAAATCATTTAAAACAGAACGAAATCTACCAAGACATGACGAGTGGTATAAAGAAATCATTTAAAACAACGAAATCTACCAAGACATGACGAGGGGTATAAAGAAATCATTTAAAACATAACGAAATCTACCAAGACTTGACGAGGGGTATAAAGAAATCATTTAAAACAGAACGAAATCTACCAAGACTTGACGAGGGGTATAAAGAAATCATTTAAAACAACGAAATCTACCAAGACATGACGAGGGGTATAAAGAAATCATTTAAATCAACGATATCTACCAAGACATGACGAGTAGTATAAAGAAATCATTTAAAACAGAACGAAATCTACCAAGACATGACGAGGGGTATAAAGAAATCATTTAAAACAACGAAATCTACCAAGACATGACGAGGGGTATAAAGAAATCATTTAAAACAACGAAATCTACCAAGACATGACGAGGGGTATAAAGAAATCATTTAAAACAACGAAATCTACCAAGACATGACGAGGGGTATAAAGAAATCATTTAAAACAACGAAATCTACCAAGACATGACGAGGGGTATAAAGAAATCATTTAAAACAACGAAATCTACCAAGACATGACGAGGGGTATAAAGAAATCATTTAAAACAACGAAATCTACCAAGACATGACGAGTGGTATAAAGAAATCATTTAAAACAACGATATGTACCAAGACATGACGAGGGGTATAAAGAAATCATTTAAAACAGAACGAAATCTACCAAGACATGACGAGGGGTATAAAGAAATCATTTAAAACAACGAAATCTACCAAGACATGACGAGGGGTATAAAGAAATCATTTAAAACAACGAAATCTACCAAGACATGACGAGGGGTATAAAGAAATCATTTAAAACAACGATATGTACCAAGACATGACGAGTGGTATAAAGAAATCATTTAAAACAGAACGAAATCTACCAAGACATGACGAGGGGTATAAAGAAATCATTTAAATCAACGATATCTACCAAGACATGACGAGGGGTATAAAGAAATCATTTAAAACAGAACGAAATCTACCAAGACATGACGAGGGGTATAAAGAAATCATTTAAAACAGAACGAAATCTACCAAGACATGACGAGGGGTATAAAGAAATCATTTAAAACAACGATATCTACCAAGACATGACGAGGGGTATAAAGAAATCATTTAAAACAGAACGAAATCTACCAAGACATGACGAGGGGTATAAAGAAATCATTTAAAACAGAACGAAATCTACCAAGACATGACGAGGGGTATAAAGAAATCATTTAAAACAACGAAATCTACCAAGACATGACGAGTGGTATAAAGAAATCATTTAAAACATAACGAAATCTACCAAGACATGACGAGGGGTATAAAGAAATCATTTAAAACATAACGAAATCTACCAAGCCATGACGAGGGGTATAAAGAAATCATTTAAATCAACGAAATCTACCAAGACATGACGAGTGGTATAAAGAAATCATTTAAAACAACGAAATCTACCAAGACATGACGAGTGGTATAAAGAAATCATTTAAAACATAACGAAATCTACCAAGACATGACGAGGGGTATAAAGAAATCATTTAAAACAGAACGAAATCTACCAAGACATGACGAGGGGTATAAAGAAATCATTTAAAACAACGATATCTACCAAGACATGACGAGGGGTATAAAGAAATCATTTAAAACAGAACGAAATCTACCAAGACATGACGAGGGGTATAAAGAAATCATTTAAAACAACGATATCTACCAAGACTTGACGAGAGTTATAACGAAATCATTTAAAACAACGAAATCTACCAAGACATGACGAGGGGTATAAAGAAATCATTTAAAACAACGATATCTACCAAGACATGACGAGTAGTATAAAGAAATCATTTAAAACAGAACGAAATCTACCAAGACATGACGAGGGGTATAAATAAATCATTTAAAACAGAACGAAATCTACCAAGACATGACGAGGGGTATAAAGAAATCATTTAAAACAACGATATCTACCAAGACATGACGAGTGGTATAAAGAAATCATTTAAAACAACGATACCTACCAAGACATGACGAGTGGTATAAAGAAATCATTTAAAACAGAACGAAATCTACCAAGACATGACGAGTGGTATAAAGAAATCATTTAAAACAGAACGAAATCTACCAAGACATGACGAGGGGTATAAAGAAATCATTTAAAACAGAACGAAATCTACCAAGACATGACGAGGGGTATAAAGAAATCATTTAAAACAACGAAATCTACCAAGACATGACGAGGGGTATAAAGAAATCATTTAAAACAACGATATCTACCAAGACATGACGAGGGGTATAAAGAAATCATTTAAAACAACGAAATCTACCAAGACATGACGAGGGGTATAAAGAAATCATTTAAAACAACGAAATCTACCAAGACATGACGAGTGGTATAAAGAAATCATTTAAATCAACGAAATCTACCAAGACATGACGAGGGGTATAAAGAAATCATTTAAAACAGAACGAAATCTACCAAGACATGACGAGTGGTATAAAGAAATCATTTAAAACAACGAAATCTACCAAGACATGACGAGGGGTATAAAGAAATCATTTAAAACATAACGAAATCTACCAAGACTTGACGAGGGGTATAAAGAAATCATTTAAAACAGAACGAAATCTACCAAGACTTGACGAGGGGTATAAAGAAATCATTTAAAACAACGAAATCTACCAAGACATGACGAGGGGTATAAAGAAATCATTTAAATCAACGATATCTACCAAGACATGACGAGTAGTATAAAGAAATCATTTAAAACAGAACGAAATCTACCAAGACATGACGAGGGGTATAAAGAAATCATTTAAAACAACGAAATCTACCAAGACATGACGAGGGGTATAAAGAAATCATTTAAAACAACGAAATCTACCAAGACATGACGAGGGGTATAAAGAAATCATTTAAAACAACGAAATCTACCAAGACATGACGAGGGGTATAAAGAAATCATTTAAAACAACGAAATCTACCAAGACATGACGAGGGGTATAAAGAAATCATTTAAAACAACGAAATCTACCAAGACATGACGAGGGGTATAAAGAAATCATTTAAAACAGAACGAAATCTACCAAGACATGACGAGGGGTATAAAGAAATCATTTAAAACAACGAAATCTACCAAGACATGACGAGTGGTATAAAGAAATCATTTAAAACAACGATATGTACCAAGACATGACGAGGGGTATAAAGAAATCATTTAAAACATAACGAAATCTACCAAGACATGACGAGTGGTATAAAGAAATCATTTAAAACAACGAAATCTACCAAGACTTGACGAGGGGTATAAAGAAATCATTTAAAACAGAACGAAATCTACCAAGACATGACGAGGGGTATAAAGAAATCATTTAAAACAACGATATGTACCAAGACATGACGAGGGGTATAAAGAAATCATTTAAAACAACGAAATCTACCAAGACATGACGAGGGGTATAAAGAAATCATTTAAAACAACGATATCTACCAAGACATGACTAGAGGTATAAAGAAATCATTTAAAACAGAACGAAATCTACCAAGACATGACGAGGGGTATAAAGAAATCATTTAAAACAACGAAATCTACCAAGACATGACGAGGGGTATAAAGAAATCATTTAAAACAACGAAATCTACCAAGACATGACGAGGGGTATAAAGAAATCATTTAAAACAGAACGAAATCTACCAAGACATGACGAGGGGTATAAAGAAATCATTTAAAACAACGAAATCTACCAAGACATGACGAGGGGTATAAAGAAATCATTTAAAACAACGAAATCTACCAAGACATGACGAGGGGTATAAAGAAATCATTTAAAACAGAACGAAATCTACCAAGACATGACGAGGGGTATAAAGAAATCATTTAAAACAACGAAATCTACCAAGACATGACGAGGGGTATAAAGAAATCATTTAAAACAACGATATGTACCAAGACATGACGAGGGGTATAAAGAAATCATTTAAAACAACGATATGTACCAAGACTTGACGAGGGGTATAAAGAAATCATTTAAAACAACGAAATCTACCAAGACATGACGAGGGGTATAAAGAAATCATTTAAAACAACGATATCTACCAAGACATGACGAGGGGTATAAAGAAATCATTTAAAACAACGATATGTACCAAGACTTGACGAGGGGTATAAAGAAATCATTTAAAACATAACGAAATCTACCAAGACATGACGAGTGGTATAAAGAAATCATTTAAAACAACGATATCTACCAAGACATGACGAGGGGTATAAAGAAATCATTTAAAACAACGATATGTACCAAGACTTGACGAGGGGTATAAAGAAATCATTTAAAACAACGATATCTACCAAGACTTGACGAGAGTTATAACGAAATCATTTAAAACAACGATATCTACCAAGACATGACGAGGGGTATAAAGAAATCATTTAAAACAACGATATCTACCAAGACATGACGAGAGTTATAACGAAATCATTTAAACATAGTCAACCTTACTAAGACATAATGAGGTATATTGAAATACTGAGAGAGCAAAACCACAGCGAAAGAATAATGAACTTATCAAAACAAATCGAAAGGCATAATTAACTTCTCAAGAAACAACATGTTCATAATATTTTGTATATATAGATGTTTTACACATATCAAAATGTTATAAAAATGCATACACATAAATACATTATATGTTATTTGTACATTATTTATATTACATATTAATCTGGTGCAGTATCTGTCTCCTGTAAGAAAGGTGTCTAAACTTCGTACAGGAAAGTCATGCTATAAATAAATCCTGAGGACTGGGGACCGCATTTGACCCAGTCTCCATTCACAACGTTTCGATAAGAGAACATTTTTCGATTCATAGTTTTGAGAGGTGTGTGTTATCCATTACACTGAGGTCGAGGTCACCGTGATACAGTGGTCAGACTCTGTCTGGTTGTTATCGATAAACATAAATAAATCTCTCTCCCTAATCACCATACAACTATTACATACATAGAATTTGTATTGAGCATGCATTTCCTAGTTAAGGCAAAAACTCTCGTTGCCAAGATATATACAAAATAGTATATTTCAGAAAAAAGGTGGACATGACGTTTAAGTAAATATATATCTAATTAAATAATAAAAAAAATACAGCCAATATTGATTTGGTTCCTTTCGCGCGAAGATATGTGAATGAGCTATTTAATTGTTGTAATAGTTATAGTTCAATACATTAACCATTTGTAAAGGAAATATTTCTCCGTGTAAGCATAGGGGAAATTATATTTCTATTATATAATATGAACAGTAAAGTAACTTAGAATACTACATATAGTATATTGTTTTATTATAGTGATCCTAAACACAAGGTCTGGTTGATTTAAAAAAATAAAATCAATGTTGATGATTTGAAAGAGTAGACCTATGCACACTGACAAATATACATGTACAACGTCGGTATCCTTATTTAGTTGTATGTTTTATGATCCTTGGACTAAAATAAAATTTGTTACATATTCAAAACGAAAAAAACGTTAACTATAAAATAACACATTATAATTTTAGAGGAAATATCATATTTCCTGAAAGGTATGAATCCATCTACTGTAAACGTGGAAATTTACGCGAGGGGGAAATTTACGCCATTTACGCGAGTCCTTTTGATCGCGAAAATTCCCCCCACGCGAATTATTTGGATACCAATTGGCGTAAGCTCGAACTACAAATTGGTGGATCGATCGCGAAAATTAACCCCACGCGTATAGTTTGCACATCGAAATCGCGAATTAACCCCCCGCGAAAATAACCACGTTTACAGTATTCATTTAGTGTAACTAAAAATACTTGGTAAACTGTTTAGGAAACCATGACAGATGATACTTGATTTGCTGCCCTCTTGTAGTAGCCATGGGCAATTGTCACCTCGAAATGTGAAAGGCACGTTGAGTATAATTTCCTCTTGAAAGAGCAAATGTCCTGCTCCACATGCGGGACCCGACATATAGTCAGTAGGCTAAAGTAAAGAAAGGAAGAAAATTAATTGGTACTGTTACGAACACAAGTATATATATAAACCACTTCGTCCAAGCTGAGAACATCTGTTGTCAATATGGGTAGGTGTTGTGGTAACACAGTAGTGAAAGCGGAGTGGGATATATGTAACATATCAATATAATTTTTTTTTTGTAAATTTAATAAATTATATTTATGAACATTAACATGAATGAAGACATTTCTGTTACTGTATAACATTTCCCCCGTTTACATGAGACCTGAATAGTTTGTTATATAATCTTGTCCCCCTAGCGAGCCTCTACTCGTCATAATTTGATTACACGTCAATGTGTATTTGTGTACCATAGTACGTTATATCATTGTATGTTACGGATGTCGACAAACCGTAAACCCTTCGGGACGCTTTAGAATGTGTATTACATGTAACAGTCAGAGTCGGTTGTAAATCATTTTCTGTCTATATAGATTCCATCTTTCTTGCGTTTTATATCAACTAACATATCAACATATTAAATAATGTAAAAAATAATATCCATCTGTTAAATAAATCATGAACAGTAAATGTTAATTGTCAATAAATACAATTTTTTTCAAATTTCATACAATTACTCCGACACTGACCACTTCTTTTGTTGATTAGACGACGATATATCTGACCGTAGCCTTGGAAGGTACCTGTCCATATGCTTATGAGGACCTGTCCAAAGATAGGAGAATAATAAAAAAAAAAAGCTTTTCTCTCTACGAAAAACTCGATTAGGTTCAATCAGAAGGTAGAACTGAAATTAAGTCAACTAACCACCCAGAAACAATTCCACTTTAAGCATATTTATTTGTTTGGAATATAAGTACATTTGTACATATGTATATTATAAAACATAAGGATACCTTAAGACTAAACAGTATCTGGTAATGTAAGGACAACGGTCAACAGTCGGTCACCAAATGTTTGAAAGATTATCGGATAATCTGTCGCCAGTAGCAAAGATTACGGACGGATATCAACATGCTGCACCTGTAGTATTTGTATTATTGCAGTGTAAACGCGTTACAACATGAATTGTACGGTGAAGTATGTTTCTTAATGGCATAATGATGGTGCATAAACCTTATCAGTGAATAATGTTGTTTGATATGAATTTAGTGTGGACCACAATATTCGCCGATTCATGAATATAAAACGACACCCTGTAATGTCCTCATAACCTATTGTTCGTGAAGAACTCTTTCTAACTACATTTAATCACATGATTAGCAATGACAATCTTTACTTAAATTGTTATTAGAGGGGTCGCGATATCTCAGTTATTGGACTGTCAATACGGAGAAAATAACGTCAGTATAGCTAGTTCAATGTATAACAATTATTGGACTGACAATACAGAGAGAATGATGTCGTTATAGCGAGGTTAAAGTAACACCATAATGGGACTGGCAATACAGAGAAAATGATGTCGTTAGAGCGAGGTTAAAGTTTAACAATTATTGGACTGTCAATACAGAGAAAATGATGTCGTTAGAGCGAGGTTAAAGTTTTTACAATTATTGGACTGACAATACAGAGAAAATGATGTCGTTAGAGCGAGGTTAAAGTTTTTACAATTATTGGACTGTCAATACAGAGAAAATGATGTCGTTAGAGCGAGGTTAAAGTTTAACAATTATTGGACTGTCAATACAGAGAAAATGATGTCGTTAGAGCGAGGTTAAAGTTTTTACAATTATTGGACTAACAATACAGAGAAAATGATGTCGTTAGAGCGAGGTTAAAGTTTTTACAATTATTGGACTGACAATACAGAGAAAATGATGTCGTTAGAGCGAGGTTAAAGTTTTTACAATTATTGGACTGTCAATACAGAGAAAATGATGTCGTTAGAGCGAGGTTAAAGTTTAACAATTATTGGACTGACAATACAGAGAAACTGATGTCGTTAGAGCGATGTTAAAGTTTTTACAATTATTGGACTGTCAATACAGAGAAAATGATGTCGTTATAGCGAGGTTAAAGATTAACAATTATTGGACTGACAATACAGAGAAAATGATGTCGTTAGAGCGAGGTTAAAGATTAACAATTATTGGACTGACAATACAGAGAAAATGATGTCGTTATAGCGAGGTTAAAGTTTAACAATTATTGGACTGACAATAAGGAGAAAGTGAGGTCGTTATAGCTAGGTTAAAGTTTTTACAATTATTGGACTGTCAATACAGAGAAAGTGATGTCGGTATAGTGAGGTTAAAGATTAACAATTATTGGACTGACAATACAGAGAAAATGATGTCGTTAGAGCGAGGTTAAAGATTAACAATTATTGGACTGACAATAAGGAGAAAGTGATGTCGTTATAGCGAGGTTAAAGTTTAACAATTATTGGACTGACAATACAGAGAAAATGATGTCGTTAGAGCGAGGTTAAAGATTAACAATTATTGGACTGACAATAAGGAGAAAGTGATGTCGTTATAGCGAGGTTAAAGTTTAACAATTATTGGACTGACAATACAGAGAAAATGATGTCGGTATAGCGAGGTTAAAGTTACACCATAATGGGACTGGCAATAAAGAGGAAGTGACGTCGGTATAGCGAGGTTAAAGGTTAACAATTATTGGACTGTCAAAACGGAGAAAGTGATGTCGGTATAGCGAGGTTAATGTAAAACAATTATTGGACTGACAATACGGAGAAAATAACGCCAGTTTAACGGGATCAACGCATATATTAAGCCGATTTCATTCCCTCAACACTCGAGAAATTGCCAATGTTTAAACAGTCTATATAACCAATATTTCTTGGTTTAAGATTGAGTTTTTAAATTTATGTCTAAGTATTTAATTATTTCACTTGAAAAAATAGCAAAAAATCGGGAAAAATAGTTGAACATTCTTTGATTGATAGTTCTTTTGATATTTTACTACCTTAAATTGGGATTTTAAAAATATTAAAAGATTTTTAACAGACAAGCATTATTTATATATGATTTGATCCTTTGTATGGGACATAATGAATTGTCTATGTGACCTCATTATAACACTTCTCCCCTCATATTACCTATACAGATTTTCTGTATTAGAGAGATATCCTACAAATTATATTTTTAATCGGAACAAATACCTACACAATGGTGACAGTTAGTGCATAGATCTGCAACACTGCTTATTTCATCGAAGTATCAATTTCACGTGGGGCTCACCAGAGGAGATTTCACGAATAGCAGTAATTCTATTCTTAAGTAAATGAGCTTAACACCGGCAAAGATAATGTTTTCACCATCACACTTTTCACGTTAATCATTATATTGATATATTATATTTCATATCCCCTCATTCTGAGTTTTTGATTTGATGGTTTCCCATAATGACATCCAATTCACCATTTTCCCCTCAAGAGAAGTGATACCTAGATATGAGTAGTATTTTTATTTACGGCTAAAATTATCGATATAGTCAACAGGTACCCTGAAACCCATCTACCAAATGCAATGACCAACGTTATTGGAAAAGGAAGACTTATTGGTGTCAGATACGAATATTTCTCTTAAAACAAATATTCCAAACAGGCAAACTGACAGTTCATTTGATAATTGTTTCTTGTCTAGCTTTTATCGCGATAATTGTATTGCGTAATTGGTAATTGTTTTCATATATTGTCATGACTAGAATTATAACAAATTAGATTAAGCAAAAAATAAAGATAAAGAAATAAAGAAATGAATAAATAAATTAACTGTATCTTTATTAAGAAGTACATTGAATTAACAAATAAACATACCTTTTTCCCTCGTTTTTCAGCTATTCAAGTGTTAATTGCAGTGAAAGATATTTATATGAATGATTTAAACCATACCATCATGGTACAATATCTTTTTTTTTAATCTGATACCAGGAGGAATACCCCTTTCCGATCCTCCACGCCTTACCAGTAGAACGCTTTTAGGTATTAAACAGTCCTTGTGATGTATTTTGAATGACATAATTAACAGGTTTAAAACTTGTGATAACTTTCTCATCTTCTAAGTAAGGTCATTCAAGGTCAGTCCCGATATATTAGGTAAACGAATATACATTTCCGATACTCTTGACAATATTTTTATATTGTATCAGGTTTTTATTGAGTCTGTATGTGAGATGACAGAAATCCGAAGGTCATTAATGCCATTAAAACCGGTGATTGATACCTTAGGTATCGTGTGTTTGACTTAATATTCAATACAGTTTTTATAGACAAGTTAGGTAACGAATATGAGAGAAATTGCGCAATTTATGTCTATTGAGAAGCCGACACAAGTTTACAAATGATAGGTTGTATATATCACTGTATGTATCCATTTCATGATAAGAATGTACATGTACGTTTGTAGATATATGGTTTATCAGTTCAGATAAAATATTCTAAATTCCTAATGAAAAGATTCGTAAAGACAGCCAAATATGTTTTTTATTTTTTTTTTGGTTAACGGCCTATTAACAGCCAGGGTCATTTAAGGACGTGCCAGGTTTTGGAGGTGGAGGAAAGCCGGAGAAAAACCACTGGCCTACGATCAGTACCTGGCAACTGCCCCGCGTAGGTTTCGAACTCGCAACCCAGAGGTGGAGGGCTAGTGTTAAAGTGTAGGGACACCTTAACCACTCGGCCATCGCGGCTCCCACTACCAAATATGTATGGATATTGTCAATGAGACTGTCGTGAAAGCAAGCATTGACTGTATTTATCTCTTGTTCGACATGGAATAGAAAGAATGTAAGATCGATCGTGAAAGGAAAACAAAACTCACTTTTTAATAAAGCATTGTAAATAAACATAAGAAAGCAAGTAATAGTACCTTTTTAATATATACAGTACCTGCATAATGTAACTGTTTCTAGGACTCGTCGGTGATGCTAGGGACATCATACAGATGATGTGTCCTTCTAGGACTCGTCAGTGATACTACTGACATCATACAGCTGTTTTGTCCTTCTAGGACTCGTCAGTGATGCTAGGGACATCATACAGCTGTTTTGTCCTTCTAGGACTCGTCAGTGATGCTAGGGACATCATGCAGCTGTTTTGTCCTTCTAGGACTCATCAGTGATGCTAGGGACATCATACAACTGTTTTGTCCTTCAAGGACTCATCGGTGATGCTAGGGACATCATGCAGTTGTTTTGTCCTTATATGACTTGTCAGTGATGCTAGGGACATCATACAGGTGATGTGTCCTTCTAGGACTCGTCAGTGTTACTAGTGACATCATACAGCTGTTTTGTCCTTCTAGTTGTCAGTGATGATAGGGACATCATACAGCTGTTTTGTCCTTCTAGGACTCATCAGTGATGCTAGGGACATCATGCAGTTGTTTTGTCCTTATATGACTTGTCAGTGATGCTAGGGACATCATACAGGTGATGTGTCCTTCTAGGACTCGTCAGTGATACTAGTGACATCATACAACTGTTTTGTCCTTCTAGTTGTCAGTGATGATAGGGACATCATACAGCTGTTTTGTCCTTCTAGGACTCGTCAGTGATGCAAGGGACATCATACAGCTGTTTTGTCCTTCTAGGACTCGTCAGTGATGCTATGGACATCATACAACTTTTTTGTCCTTCTAGTACTGGTCAGTGATGCTATGGACATCATACAACTGTTTTGTTCTTCTAGTACTCGTCAGTGATGCTAGGGACATCATACAGTTGTTTTGTCTTTCAAGGACTCATCGGTGATGCTAGGGACATCGTGCAGTTTTTTGTCCTTATATGACTTGTCAGTGATGCTAGGGACATCATTCAGGTGATATGTCCTTCTAGGACTCGTCAGTGATACTAGTGACATCATACAACTGTTTTGTCCTTCTAGTTGTCAGTGATGATAGGGACATCATACAGCTGTTTTGTCCTTCTAGGACTCGTCAGTGATGCTATGGACATCATACAACTGTTTTGTCCTTCTAGTACTGGTCAGTGATGCTATAGACATCATACAATTGTTTTGTCCTTCTAGTACTGGTCAGTGATGCTAGGGACATCATACAGCTGTTTCGTCCCTCTAGTACTGGTCAGTGATGCTAGGGACATCATACAACTGTTTTGTCCTTCTAGTACTGGTCAGTGATGCTAGGGACATCATACAACTGTTTTGTCCTTCTAGTACTGGTCAGTGATGCTAGGGACATCATACAGCTGTTTCGTCCTTCTAGTACTGGTCAGTGATGCTAGGGACATCATACAACTGTTTCGTCCTTCTAGTACTCGTCAGTGATGATAGGGACATCATACAACTGTTTTGTTCTTCTGGTACTCGTCAGTGATGATAGGGACATCATACAGCTGTTTTGTCCTTCTATGACTCGTCAGTGATGCTAGGGACATCATACAGTTGTTTTGTCCTTCAAGGACTCATCGGTGATGCTAGGGACATCATGCAGTTTTTTGTCCTTATATGACTTGTCAGTGATGCTAGGGACATCATTCAGGTGATATGTCCTTCTAGGACTCGTCAGTGATACTAGTGACATCATACAACTGTTTTGTCCTTCTAGTTGTCAGTGATGCAAGGGACATCATACAGCTGTTTTGTCCTTCTATGACTCGTCAGTGATGCTAGGGACATCATACAGCAAGATCCAACCTCAAGGCCTAAAACACACCTACAAACGGGAGGGACACGGTGAGAAACGAAGGAATAGGTAAAGGTGACATGTTGTATTCTCGAGTGGGAATCGGGTTATCATGCAGAGTAGAGCATTGGCAGGCAGAACATCCATGAGTACGACAACCAAAAACAACATGGAATACCGACATAATTATCTAACCATAATTCAATCTCAAAATCAACCAACAAGAATATTATAAATTGCTCCTGAAGAGAAAGCGTCTTTAACGATATCCGCTATACTAATATAGGTATACTAGTAGCTATATTTCATTCATTAAACACAACAGTCCTGCATTCGAAATTATACTGATGGTCAACCGATTCAATATTTCAAAATAACGATATCTGTTTTTGCCTTTTTATATACATATCTTACTAGAGACTGCAATTATTCATGTCATATAGGGCCTTAGAAAGAAGTAAAGTAACATCACACAGGGACGTTAATATAGCAAAATACATTATATAAAGAGTTGGAAACGAATGGCAATCTATATTTTATCATGCGAACCACATTCAATACGATTCGTCAATATGGTGGAAGTATTTATTTATATAAAAAAAATGTTATTGTCGTGGTAATACATGTATTTTCTAAAACATACTGACAATATAAGAGGGATATGTTGCTCTGAGATAAACAGGAACGAAAGAAGAAGAAAAATAAAAAATCAACATTGTTGTGATATAAAGGTTTGTAAGACTCTTTTAACATTAATTACAGCTATGACGAATGCATTTGTTTTAACATTCATAGATCGAGGGATTTTAATATCATTAAAAAATATTTTCAACAATTTTATAAAAGGAAGAGATCAAAGAGGATTGCTATGCAATAGAGAGGAACGCGTTTGTCTGTACTGGGGACGTAAAAACACGCTATCAAGGATAGCGATTCTTCAAAATAAGTTCAGTTCGGTCAAGATTGAAATTAAAACATTTAGAATTAAAAAATATCAATTATCAGATATATTAAAAACCATTCAATACAGAAAATGATTAATTGAAATAGACTTTCGCGGCCATAAACCTACTTCCTTTTCATGTCAAATGATAGTGATTCAGAGACACATTGTAATTAAAAAGATCACCACTTTAGAACTATGTACATTTCTTCAATAGGTACCCGTTATCTAATATTACAATCCCTGCCAATAAATAACGGCCCTCAATTATGTAATACGATTATTGAGTATACACGACAACTTTCAAGTAGAAGTTTCAATTATCAATATATAAAGCCTTGAGATGGGTCTCCGATTGATCTGTATATATGAAATAAAACATGTGTTTATGGCTCCGTGTATGGGGTAGATTGAGTGCCTCGCGTTCATTATCTTATGAGTGTCGGTCAGAAAGTGGTATCCAACAGATGGATTTAATAATCAATTCAAGAATACGGTCAAACCTCGACACCCGAACTATGATAACTTGAAGGCTACTTAACTCGAAGAAAAAATTTCAGTTCCAAAGGTAAAAAAATCTATATAAGATATTCTTGGTAACTTCAATTACTCGAGATATCGCGAAGATTTCATTACCCCCACTGACTTGGCGAAGTTCAACTGTATGATAATGTATTGCATTGCAGATATGAAGTTTGTGCCAGTTACTTTAATTTCGAAAACGTATCACTATTACATCCTCTCTATGTTGCAAATAGTAAGGGTAAGAGGAGGAATCAGTTAAAAGGGACAGCTATTTCTGAGCAACGCAGCTGCGATAGGTCAGTTTCCATACTTCCGATCGGAACGTTGTCCATCAATGTTCCCAAATATAACACCGGGACTCTCCTCGCTTTTCCAGAATGATCGGATTCCCTATGACACCATAACATGACAGTGACAACGTTTAACAATAGATAATGGGGGGGGGGGGGGGGGGGGGGGGGGGGGGATTGGTTTGTTTTTGTTTAACGTCCTATTAACAGCCAAGGACGTGCCAGGTTTGGAGGTGGAGGAAAGCCGGAGTACCCGGAGAAAAACCACCGGCCTACGGTCAGTACCTGGCAACTGCCCCACGTAGGTTTCGAACTCGCAATCCAGAGGTGGAGGGCTAGCGATAAAGTGTCGGGACACCTTAACCACTCGGCCACCGCGGCCCTCGTGGGGGGGGGGGGGGGGGGGGCGAAATGGTTTGAAGAATCTGTATTGAACATATCTTCTTTGGTATTTTGGAAAGGTTAAGGGTCACCTGCCCAACTATGTTGGATTGTCACCCGGTACTCTGGCTTCCTCCACAGTTAGATCCTCACAAACTTCATATCCGGGCCAACAAGTATGATTAACATCAGTTGAAATAACCTGTTTCGCAATTATTGTAGAATAAGAAAAAAAAACATTTTAATGAATAAAGGCCTGGTTAACAACATATTAAGTCAGCGAAAAAACATTTTTCAAGTTGATTTGTCTGAGGATACAATATAAAGAATGAAGTATGAATCACTATCATAAACAGTTACCTTAAACATTATTATACTGATCTGAAAAAGGCTAATGGCTATGTAGGATTTTAATGTTTTAAATAGAGAAGTTTTGTTAGTTCAAACATGCGGGTATCTATCATGTTAAATTGGGATTTACTCCTGAAGCATTTAAAAGTAAATTTCCTTGATAAGTACTCTGCTCCTTTGTAACGTAAATGATCACCGATATGCGCAAAGGAGGTAGATATTGAAAAATATTCAAATATGATTTAGGTGTATATTTGATTTCTATCCGTTTGAGTATCCCAGGGGAAATAACTCTTAGAGGATGTACCCGTATAATACCCGTATTGGATAAAGGAGGACAACTCGTGCATTGATTCGTTTCGTTTCGTTTCGTTTCGTTTCGAGGAGGAGGAGGAGGAGGAGGAGGACAAATGCTAGGATTAGATTTGATACAAGGATAAGAGATTATCTCTTGTATACTACGATAGGAGACTCTCTCTCTCTCTCTCTCTCTCTCTCTCTCTCTGTATACAATGATTACTTGTATGTAGTAGGGTGTTAACTCGAGAGACAGTGTTTACTGAAATATCTAAAACATATATTTTAATTATCAGAAAATTTATTTGTAGCTAAAATAGAATCTTACCGGTTTTATCGTTCACCAAAGCTTCAGTTGCACTTAAATAGTTGTCTGAGTTATCTAATACATAAATTCGAGTCTGCATTGTATATCATTTAATCATCTAAGTTATGATAAATGTTGCTTTATCGCTTAGAGAATATCTCGTATATTAAAATGTATTTAAAACTGTAACATCACAGCAGGACTGATGTTGGATACAGACCACACCTCCAGTGCGAACACATGGTGCCACAATGGTTCAGAGACATGAAAAAGACTGAATTGATATGAAACTCCAGTATATTAATCTAACATGCAAAAAACATTGTACAAAAATATATTAATGATGGGCCTTTGTGGAGTCCTCTGTCCTTATCAAATGACCATGACAGTAGACTCCGTGTGATGCTGAGAGGAAGATGAGAGAAACACGAGAAGCAGTTGGCGTGAATGTAAATAACTTGTATATAGTCACGGACATGGCAAGGGCTAGTCTACCAACTGATTATCTAGTACGTGCTGTCTAATTAATGGTGATTTAAGTAAAACATGTAATTAGTATGTCATCTTTATATACATCGATGAGCAGTTGAAATGTGTCTAACAGTTTCTCGGTAATTGCCCCTGTTTTCTCTTATCGATTTTAGATGAATGTAAATGTCCAGAATTTGAAGAAAGTTCTGTTCTTCCATCTTTTCACCTGTTCAAGATGACCTCTGTCATTCCCTAGATTGTTACCCCCAGGATAAGACAAATATCACGTGCTGACAGTTATGCAAGGACATCACGGCAACAATACGATGACGTCACATCAACAATACAATGAGGTCACATTATCAATACAATGACGTCACATCAACAATATGAGGTGACATCAACAATACAATGACGTCACATCAACACTACAATGACGTCACATCAACAATACAATGACGTCACATCAACAATACAAGGGTCGACAATTCAATCACGTCGCGTCATCTTTGTATTGCATTGCAATGCTTTGTTGAACATTTGAACGACTGGACCCTGCGTATATAAAATAATATGATGGGAGAAAAAAAATCATACCCTACATTGAGGACGTGACAAAGAAAAAAAAAATCTCTTATTCACCCTCAAGTTTGTTGAAGATTATTTTTTTTGCATATTTTATCTTATTTTTGCGGTCTTCGACCCAAAAACTTTACGCTTAACTATGATTGCGCTGATGCCAAAACTATGCCCCATTACTGTGAGTTGAGTGATGACGTGCATTGTCTAACATGGGCTGACGGCCCATTCCTACCACCTACCCCTCCTTTTGTCCTCAGATGGCGACCCCCTCCCTATTGTTATCTTATCTGATAAATGTTGATAACTGGAGAAAATCCAGCTATCCTCATCAGCAAAAGAGGCTTGGACACTGATGCCGATTTAGAGACATGTTATTGAAGACCGTGAAAATAAGCTGCATTTTGGCGCGCTCAAATTTTAGGACATGACCGATTTACAACATATAAGCGCCACGATAAATCGGCGCTGCATTGATTCTAACCATTAAAACCCAAATACAGAGACCACAGCTTGTGCAATATTAATAAAAGGGGATACCTTCAGCGCTTTAATCGCTAAAATAAGATATCCGCGAAAATATGTATGCTGCAGATGACATCCTCATGGCAATCACAGGACATGGATCTTAAGACGAAATGATTGTCGTGGCCTTCTCCATGGGTGTTGGCGCTGATGTTTACGTTATTTTTGATAATATCGACCAACCGGATGCACAGACCAATACTTCAAACCGAACCAGTAGCAACCTTTTCTTCTTTGACCTTTAAGAAGGTAGATAAAACTCTTCTACAAATCTACAAAGGATGAAAAAATCGAAAATACATCTGTATTTGTGTATGTATCGTGAATGATGAATCTGCGTTATCCAGAAATTATCTCAATGAAAAGATGACTTGTTTTTTTTAACATATTCTCCTTTGATTGTCATACATGTTAGACAGGTTGAAGTTAAACGGAGTGAACAAGATTGTAATAAGGCAAGGTAACGTTTTCAAGTGACATGGAAGCACGTTAACATGTAATTACTTTACCGGGCGCCACTCAAAACACTGCTTCGCTGTCTTAAACTAATTGGACTGCACAAGATGACTTATTGAACGGTAAACTAAGGAAACCCGGCACGAAAACCATCATTATAATGACATTTCAGGCTTCCTGTAAACAATTCGTATTTATTGAAGGGTGAAAGGACCTAGCAAGGTAGAGAACATTTTCTAAACAACATTTGTTTGCGTCTGGTTGTTTAAGTATTGTTATCCCAAAAAATGCCTGTCATTTGAGAAACCATTGCCTGGCCTGGCGAAGTTATGTGGTCGCAAAGCAGATTTGAGTGAAATTTAGTTGAATGCGTACAGTAGACAGTGTAATGTCTCATACATCAGCTATATACCTACTTTACTGCTTGTTTCATAATTTAGGCTAGACATGTAAACTTTCTTCTTTGTATTTAAGATAATTGTTGACGGAACATCAACATGAATGGCCAAAATATGAAATAATCTTAAAATAATAATAGTTCTCTCGTGAGATAATTTTTTTCTGTGGGAAGGAGGGGGTGGGGGTGGGGGGTGGGGGGGGGGGTCGGGTACAGTGTCAACGCGCTTGTCTTTTATCTAGGTGGCCGGGGATTCGATTCCCCGATCGGACTTGAAAGGGTTTGAGGTCACCTGTTCGACCACGTGGGTTTTCTCCGGATACTCCGCTCTCCGCCCACAGTAAGAACCTGCACGCGCTCCCATCCGGGTTAATAAACGTGATTAATATAAGTTAATATAATTTTTTTCGCAATCATTGTAAAATCAATAAAAATTATTTTTTTAAAATTAATAGCGTATTTTCTGATATAATTGTACTGTATTTTGTTTTTAAATGTTATGATAAATGCGAGAGAAACAGAGAATGAAGCATCCCAACCCAACATCGACGGATTGGTAACATTTGAATGAGTAAGAAAGCTGAATTTCTTTACGTTAATATTGAATGCTTGTCTCCGGTCTCAGTTTACCACATTGACCTTTAGCAGCATAAATGTAAACGTATTACAAACCGCAAGCACCAATCTAACTAGACATTTGACAATAGAATTGCGGAATGTAAGAAAGATAAGTCTACCTGTATTTGTTTGTATAAACTTCGGTATACACAGACCTCCCCGCTGGTTATACAATCCGCGTGTCTACCTCAGCAGCACAAAAACGTCGCAACGACCCTTTGGAGTGAAATGTAGCAAAGCCCTCCTCGGCAGGAATAACAGGGTAATTAGACATATGCTCTGTACATTCAAACATTTCTGCCCTTTGCGAAATATGTTTTTGAAATAAAGACGTGTGTTTATTAAGATAGAAGGAGGTTGAAACTGGATTTAGTTGACCTAACATTTGCACTTCTTCACCTCTTTGTACACGGCGTTCTATACAGAAGCCGTTTTATTTACATACAACGAGTAAACATCATATCGTTTCTCTGACGAATGTTTCTGTGTAACAGTGGGAATTATGAACCGGCTTATGATAGAGAATAATTCACATGTGTCTTAGTTGAGTTACGAGATAAATTGACATGATATATTCTACAATAATAACCAAAGAACACAGAGAGAAAAAAAAACAGGACGTAGAAAAGAAAAGATAAAAATCCACGTGCTGATGGGTATATGTGATCAATGTTGGTATCTTAAGTGCCCTGTAAGTAGAAGAGAATCCTCTGTAGAGGACCCCATAGTTAAGCCGCTTCCTGTCGTCGTCACGTGCAATGTAATGTAATAGTGTTCTTGGGTTCAACGTCCTTAAACAGGGGGACACAGGAGGAACCATCCTAGATCACACAGGGACACAATCGAAATGTTTCGAATAAGGCATATACAACTGTAGTTTAATTAGACTATGAATATTTCCAATACGCAAAAAGTAGATGTTAATCTATTATACACCCTTTTTGGCCCGGATTGAAGCGCACGATGGGTCCTGCAGATCCCCACGTGGTCGGACAAGTGACCCATACCTTCTCGCGTTCGATCGGGAAATCGAACCCCGGCCGCCAAGGTAAAAAGCAAGTGCTACTCGACCATGCAATACTTTGATTGTATTGGCAATATATGATGTACATAATATACAATGAAAATGTATTTACTAAACGGACGAAAAATTTCCAATAAGCGGTAGAAAATGAGGTTTTACACAATAAGATCAATAAGCGATCAAACTGCATGTTTTAATAGACGAAATAAATAAGTTTCTAATAAGCGGTAGTAATGTGGTTTTGTTAAATAAATCAAAAAGGTGATGAAAATGCAATTTTTTTTCAATAGACGAAATAATTTGTTTCTTATCAGCGGTAGAAAAAGTGTATTTCATAAGAGATTTAAGAAAATAATTGCAATATAATGATAGAGTTCATTAACGACGAAAGTGTATTTTACCAATAAGTGAAAGAACAAAGGGCAAAGGCGTATCTCTTATATGCAGTTAGAACGTGGTTCAAATAAGCGAAATATTATTTTCTAATAAACTAAAGGAATTTTTTACAATAAACGAAAGAAATTTGAATCACATAAGCGAAATAGATAGACATATTCATGCTACAAGGGATGGAAAATCCCGTAATTCATCTCAATCATATTTTTAGGAAATCGGCCAAATGTGAAAGATGGAAGTTAACATTAGAATTGGATTTTGCTGTAGAACACTCAGCATTGTATGTTATCACAATTATTTTATTCTAGTTTCTATAAGCTTAACGTTAATTCTCGGCAAAACATCTGAGCGGCTCTTACGTAGATATAATGATTATGCTTGCTTTGAAATATCAAGATATAGATATAACAGATGCTAACCTCAAAAATATTCTTTTGTGTGGGAATATTTAGGAATTTAACATGTGAAAACTAACGATTTTCTATCACGAATTATCATTACCTCTACCGTCAACATGTGTAACAGCTCTAACCCACAGCGAATTAAAATCATTTCAAAGAAACCAGAAAACGTTTTTTCAAATTTTTCAAACGAAGTAATCCATCAACATATTCAACCACTTTTCATTCCCAGGAAAAAAGAGCACACTGCCTGATAGTAATGTACGTAATATATTTAATTACAGAGCAAACCCACTAGAGTTTCATGTTATTAAATCCTAATATCCATCAAGCATTCCTCATAATACCACAAACAACAAAGTGGTATCAAGTCGAAAACTAGAATTCGAAACCTTTGATACAAAGTATAAGAAATATATCACTTTTCAAATAAACATAAAACCATTTGCTGTTTATAGAACTACAAATACCGTCACATATGGCATATCATTACATATACTCTCCAAACTCAAGAGATTCTCAACGTGGTACCGTACCCCAACCACTAGGCCAGACAGTTATACTTGGTTATCAAACGCGCACCGCACGTACTTTACATGTCCCTCTTGAATTCTCTCTGCACGGATCCTTATGTAAAGGGTCGTTACTAATTACTTCTATACTATTGCGTGTTTTTAATGTGTGAAAATCATACTTGAGTAATTAAAAAACAATGTCTCGTAACGTGAAATGTATTTCACGCACTGTCTGACACCGAGGTCGGTAACGACATTGATAATTACGTGGTTTGTTTGGACATGGTATGTATATTAATTAAGGCTGTGACTGCTCTTAAAATATTAAAAATTACAAGATTACTTAGAAATTAAAAATGTCACATTCAATATCGCACTAGAAAGTAAACTATTTAAAGATCATGATGACCATCATCGAACGTCCCTATAGGCTCCATGAATATGCATCTCTCCAACTCGTCTTTTAAGTTTTAATATCAAGCTGACCATGGGGTCAAGTTGTGAAAAACAAATCCAGTTAACCATCTGATTTAATTGAAGAGTTTTTGATGTGAAGAATGACATGGTCAGTATTTTTGTTACAAAAGAGAGAAGATTATATATTTAAATTCTGAAAAAGAAATTAAAAGAAGGGATAATTTGTAGTCTGTTATATTACGCCCTGTAAGATATATCATTACAACAACAACAACAACAACAACAACAACAACATCAACAACAACAACAACAACAAATAAAACAAAAACAAATTCAGCATGACATACCTAATTGATAAGTAATAGATAACAAGTTAATACCATACCGGTATCGGTGGTAGTCGTGATGTAATGTATGAGTAAATATCAGCTTATTAAGATATGCTGTACATATCCAAAACGAAATCATTGCTAACTTTTGTTATTATTCATTTTATATAAAGACGACCTAGGCTTGACGATTTATTTCTCATCTTATGTGATTGGGAAAGGAATTTATATCAGCTTTTAGTTTGTTTCCAATCCCATTGTAATACATGTACATGTATTTAAAATGTTGATTTACATTGAATAAATAAAGTTTAAACTAAACGAAAGCATTACAGACCGCAATCAAACAGATCCGGAAACTTCCAACGGAATTTCAATTGACAACATTAGTGCCGTCATTATTTCTTACATTTTACATGAAAATAAAAATGTGATTTTTCTCTAAATAAGCAAATAAATTAAATTGAGTGAAAATGGAAATTAAAGGGAAAACTAAAAATGCATTACTTAGATTCGAATAATATATATATATATATATATATATATATATATACGCGAATATTTTATAGCTATCTGGGATGTATAAATAATTATAGACTATGTCGAGGAATTAATTACGTTGATTTAAATTATTCTCACATTGTAAATCTACATTTCTGATTACTAATCCCTGATCACATGGGGAAAAAGAATATGATACCATCCAAAATATTAATTGATCTGTTTAAGAAAATTAAGGTAGGTACAGACATGCAGCATGCGGCAGACATAACCGAATGTACATGATCTTAGTCTTAACAGGATACCAACAATTAATTTCCTTCTCAGATTTACAATAGAATAGGCACATCAAAAATACTCACCATTATTATAAGACAATAATCTATATGGTTTAAACATTGCTATTTTGTTGCCTCTCGGAAACAATTCAAACGAAAAAGAAGTCCTTATCACTGTACTCGAGTATTTTTTATGACGCAGAAACCGACTTAAATTATTTGTAACACATGTTTGTTCCAAAAGAGTTGCTACAATTTATGTTTGTTATATATTTGTGTTGAAACCTTTAACTAAAGAATTGTAGATAAGAAAAACCTAAGCACATATGTTTCAAAAGACGCACGTCAAAAAGTTATTTTGGTGAGCATTGTTAAACGGTGAAATAACTGACGTACACATTCAACAATGGATCTTATCTGGTTTTCCTTTAAACTATAGACAATCAACTCTAAACAAGTGACGCGTTTCAGCATAAATTCGTTTGAAAACTATTTCAGTTTCAAGAGTTATATTCGAATTCCCTGTCCATGCAACTAATAATTAAAAGCGAAGTTTGCGGTGAAAATAACTGATAAGGCGGGTCTTCTTGTGCTTGTTTTTTTTTTTTTTTTTTACACAATTGATGACATGAATTATTATCATCATTAAGTACTAAATTTAAGTATTTACTCCAGGCTTACAATTTGGTTTGAATTGGAGTTAAATGATTTTAAGCATCTAATTTTTAACATATAAATAAGCATTATAACTAATTAGCAAATTAAGCGAGGCGTGGAATATACAAATAAAGTGTTCTTATCCAATGAGTATTAACATCAGGTGGGGCGCTTTTTGATATTTGAAGAAATAATCATTATGATGAAGGATGACACCGTTAGAATTAACGAAAATGACAAAAGAATAAACTACAATAATAAACAATAAATAAATCCTACGTTTAAAAAGAATATAGTTTGTCCATGTTAAATATTCTTGCTCTTATCTATTTTGAAATTTTCAAATGTACTTTTGTAAGAGCATTTCTCATATCTTTTGTTTTTCTTACACTGTTTATTTTCTTTGATTGATCAAATTAATTGTTTGATTTGAAGATATGCATTATTTTTAAGAAAATTAGCGCATTTTTCCTTTTCTTATTTAATTTTATGGTTTTCTCTTTTGTGTTGCCCTCTTTCCTCGAAACTAAAATAACTTAAAAATAAAAAAATAAATGTAGTGAATGTTTCCACTGCATCAAGGTGTGTTCACAATAAAATATATAATATATTTGATATAGATAACGTGTTGTACAGACGTAACCTGCAATTTGAATATAAGAATCATCTGATCATCGTTATGATTTATAATTGGTTGCTAAAAATATAATGATAAAAAAATAAAGATCAATAAGATAAAACAAAAATGAAATTTTCCAGAACTGCATATGTATTTGTTTTTCTTCTGATTAATAAACAAACACCGAGTCTGTTACATAACATCGTGGATACTGCCGCTGTCGAGGAGCATTATGGATTTAGAGGAATTCCTATGATCTGTACATACGTAGGTGATTTAGATAAAGATATGTACAGCCGATGTCTGTTACACGTGCATCATGTGAACATATAGGAGATCGTTCGCTGATAAAACTGCCCAGCATAATTAGGATTGTCTGTTCGATTCCTATTCAAACTGTACACTTCTGTGTAGCAATTTACGGTGCGTTATCTTAAATCTGTTCCAGTTTTCTTTGTGGTCATCTTATATCCTTACATCCTTTATCTGCTTCAGACACGTGACAATATTTCATGGTTATATACCAACGCTTTCGTAAAATGAATTGTAACATTTATTACAGTAAACATGTATAGAGGATATTGATTGGTTTCCTGTTGAATATAACATATATTTCACGACTCTGAGAGAATATCGATATTTTTTACAAGTGAAAAGCATGAGCGAAAAATATTGGTATATTGTGTCATATGAGTGCAATATATCTTACATTCAACGGGAAAACATTCAATTTTCAATTTATTTCATTTTATTAAAGATGGAAATAGAGAGAATAAATAAATGCGTAAATAAAACCCCCAAAAAACAAACAAAAAGAAAACAAACAAACAAAAAATAACACAAAAAACCGCGGGAATCAGTAGCATAATGTGTGACGTCGTGTCCAAATGACGTCATGCTTCACAACATAACTGTGAAAGGATAGAATATTATGTCACCTTACTCATACCTATTACATGACGACGCCTTTAGAATGAACTGCTCAACGCCATTCCATTGTTTGTTCATTTATTTGTATAACTTGTCAAATGAGTACTTTATACAAAAAACAACAACAACAAAAACTGCACCGTATATTACAGGAATGCAGCAAAATAGCCACTTATTCTACTTTGTACATTGTAGGATTTGAAAAAAAAACATGAATTAGGGGTCGGTTACACCTCCCCATCCAGATTTTGTCATTTATTTCTATCTATTTTGAGTTCATGTGTTGCTTCCTCTGATCAACTCTTTAGTCCCTTGACATGACTGACGAGTCCTACAAGGACGAGACAGCTGTATGGGGTACCTTATTTCTTATGGATCTACTGTATCCAAATCTATATTTGTTTTGAAAGGTACTTACAAATATATCTTGTGTGTGGTATGCAATTCTTTTAAACAATAAAATTCGATAGTTAAATCTACAAACATTGAAAAACGACGCTTACAAAAACAATACGTTGATTATATACGTAACCCTGCAGCTTACAAGTTCGCTCGATAGAAGGCCTGCACACTCAACAGGGGAGCATCTGTAATCTTGAGGATGGCGTAGGAATTTGTATGAAAACAAGTATATACTCCTTTCCCTGCTTAACGCATTCTTTGGAACAATTTCAATCGTATTCTATTTTAGACAAACCCAGATAAAACGAAATATAAAACGTTGAGCATCCATATCATAGTAAACAATCTCTAAGGACGAATATTCATTGTGGCACAAATAGCACATGACCTTACACCCGACCTCGCTCTAAGCCAATAACATTGTTTATATGACAGTGATGGTCGCTCATGTCACATCAGATACTCTGATTGGCTGTGTATGCTCGTGTTTAAACAATGCACGACCTACATTCTGCGGCGGATGTACATTTTGTGGTATTCTGTCTGTGTGGCTGGGACAATCATTAGCTGTGATACGTAGCCATGCGATCTTGATTTAATCTTGATACGACTCAATATGCTACTGATATACCCCGTGTTTGTAGTTTCTGCTGTCACTGCTCATACATGTTCCGTGTTGATGATGCAGCCCCCTATTCTCCACAAATTAACGGTTTCAGTAGCCTGTTATATATATATATATATTCACAAACTCTCTTAACGTGTAATATTTCTGCTTTCCAAAAGAGTTTTTCAATCCGAACATTAAAAATTTATTTAAATTTGAGAAAAATAATTATGGCTTTGGTTTTGAAGTTATGGCATATTTTAGGACAAAGACATTCGTAATAAAAGGGTCATATACTTTAGAGTTGTTTTAATTAAATACCGATTGGCTTTGAGACAATACGACTTCCCTGTGTCAAAATGTAATTCTGTTTTCGTTATAATGTGTCGGTCGCTGAACCCATGATCAATATCCATCTCATTCAATCTAGATATTTATAAATTAACGAAACTTTTGAAACAGTAAATATCAAGTCTTCCCGTAGTCATCAGCTTATATTATCATAGCAATCAAAAATTAAATTATATTCTCATTAAGCAAAGTGTTTACTGTGAACGTACAAGACATCAGCCATGGTGAGGCTGAACATCTGAACCTCGTTTTGATTTCTAAAGAGATATCGTTTGACTCGCCTCTGTGAGGACTACGCGTCCCTAATGTCCCTTGTAATGTTGTGTGTGCCCATGTGGCTTTTACTAATTGACATTTTGCCAGATACAATAATGCCTTCTTACGTATACACAGTGTCATAGTATCAGACATTCTAAATATATTTAAACCAGAAATGGAAAACATTTCACCACAATTTTTCTCATAAACTCCAAGAGTTAAAAGCAATGGGTTCCAATGAAATCCGAGTTCCATACATATCTGAGTATGTTAATGATAAAAGGTATTGGCGTAACTATCTAAAGATTCATTTGAAAACCATTGGAAGAGAGAGTGGCTCATTATCTGCAGTCAAACCATTTATACGTAGTTTATAACTGCAGATATTCGTCAAACGGCGAGCAAATGGACCGGTGATTTAATTTACCGTTCTCTTTGATCCCGAATTGTCCACGAAATGCAGGGAATGACAGACCGAAGAAGATATATAGGAACATGTGTGTAAAACAATCCTTAACTTCTCAACAGTATTGACAACGGATGTTTTGGTAATTTCTATGTCCTGAGAGTTTCGGTTTGATTTTTTGTAGTTATCTTTCAGCCGATTTGAAGTGGCGTTCCAATTTGGATGACATTATTACCGACACAGCGTCCCACTGCTACAGTAAATTGTCAATACAACCCGTCACGTGACCTTTGACATGTAGAGTACATGCCTGTCAGAGTTTTCTTTGTCGCTTATTGCTTATATAGTTATCTCTGACATTTTAGTATTCATTGACATTCCAACACCTATTTTACGATGTGTAAGATCAAAACATTTCCATCTATATATTTGTATAATTACGCTGCCGGTGGATATTGTCCATTTGAACACCCACGCAAAGCCAGTCCATAGAAACGTTTGTTTTTATAGCTACAGAAATTATTTATACGTTTTGTTGTGTCAAGTTGATGAAGCTTGACTCGAAATACACATTTGTTTTTACACTTGAGAACCCACATGACACTAATTGTTTATAGAACGAATTTAAGATAAGACACAACTACTGGTTAAACTGGATTTTGGAGGGTTTCATTGTGCACCTTCGGATGTTCCGTTTCCTTCCGTGATAGCAAAACATAAGGCTTTCATCTAAAATATCCACACGGATTTTGAGTGCACCAGAAATATAAAGATCCCAAGAAACTAGCATATGATACTATATTTTATCAGGAAATGTATTTTTTTTAAGATCTTCATATCAAAACAAAGAATACAGACATAATAACAAAACTGTTTTTATTTGAAATAACGGCAAAATACCAATCAAAAATATTGATGAACATGGAGACCTTTGTAAAAGCAAAACAAAACAATTGAATTTTAATTTTTGGAAAATGTTTATTTTGCAATTAAATTCATCAACAAGATTTTTTTTTAATAAGTAGAACAAATAAACCGAGATAGAAAGAATGGTTGATAAATTAAACAAAAATGAACAAAGAACAATTTATCACTAATCATTAACCATTCACCTCATTAATAACACATTTCTACAAGTTAAATTTGTAGTTTTGAATTGGTTGGTATTGTGGAATATCCTCGTGGACGACGAATTGAGAATAAAAGTCCTCATATCTCCCATCAAGCTTGACCATCCCTGATTTTGTAATAAATGTGATTTTTTAAATAAGTGCATTCACGTCTATTTAGCTTGAAAATCAAAAGATTTAATCAAACATGTGTTAAGCTTTCAAATATGTCAGTCAGAAAACTACATATCAATTTAAAGATTTGTAGGCCTGATAAATAAATTCTTTTGTTGAATATCTTTAACTTTCTATATGCTAAAAGACATTGGTGCGAGCTTACATGCAAAACATGACGATAGGCCGATCTAAATTGCAGATACTGAATATAAAATAAATACATGTACTTTATCCAACCATAAATTAAATCAAAAAGTTTTTTTTAGGAAATGCCAGATTACACAAATGGATAACAGGGAATGTTACAAAAACAAAAGCAAACAAAAAACAGTTTTGACACAACATATGATGAAAGTCCATGAAAATGAACTGAAAGGTATACCATTACATAGGCGCTGCATGAAACTCGAAAAGCACGTGCACATGTATGATAATCTGGGTCAAATATTGGTATCCATGAATTCTCATCTGACATGACAATACCATACTTAACTGATAATATATGTTAAAATATCTCATTTAAAAGTTAAGAAGCCTTTTGACAAAGATGAAAAAAGAATTACTTTGACGTCATTATTACCAATAAGTTTGTTGAGTGGTTTAACGTCCACAAAACAGATAGCGTCATATGAGGACGGGTGTCAAGGAGACACCAACAGCCAGGGTCATATGAGGACGGTGTCAAGGAGACACCAACAGCCAGCGTCATATGACGACGGCGTCAAGGAGACACCAACAGCCAGCGTCATATGACGACGGCGTCAAGGAGACACAAACAGCCAGGGTCATATGAGGACGGGCGTCAAGAAGACACAAACAGCCAGGGTCATATGAGGACGGGCGTCAAGGAGACACCAACAGCCAGGGTCATATGAGGACGGTGTCAAGGAGACACCAACAGCCAGCGTCATATGACGACGGCGTCAAGGAGACACAAACAGTCAGGGTCATATGAGGACGGGCGTCAAGAAGACACAAACAGCCAGGGTCATATGAGGACGGGCGTCAAGGAGACACCAACAGACAGGGTCATATGAGGACAGCTGCAAAGGAAACACCTAAAGAAAAAAAGAAAGACAAGGCTGTGAGGAAGGAAAGAAAAATTTAAGACCCCAAGTGTTGCATTAGGGGCAGACGATCTGTGTTGGTCTCCCCATTGTCACCTAAATAGAAAACATGGAAGAAAAACCCCGATATTCAGGGGTCACCTCTTACGACATGCAGTGAGGTACAGCAGTTATTCTTTAATCGCTCCTGCAAGGGTTTTACCGATAATTGTTTTAGTAAGGTTGTTAATAGCAAAACAAAATATCAGTAATTAATCAGGTAAAACGTGGCGCTACAAATTCCGTCTTAGTGAAACATTCTCATCAATCTATTGTACATGTATATGGAAATATACCAACATGTAAGCTATTTAAAGCCTAGAACTTGAGAACTTTTGAGATCCCTCGGTCCATCGATTATTTCTGTTGAAGCAACTAATGGTAGATCTGTATGGCTAATTAAGATGTGTGAAAGTGTTTAATACTCCACGCGTGCTACATTACAATTATATATACAAATAAATGATATACATATCTATATACAATGTGTAGTTCTACATATTCCGAAGGAAGAGAGCTTACATCAATGTGTTGGTTTCATGGGAATTTACCTCGATCATATCTTAGCAAATGACAGCTTTCGCCGAGTGTCAGTACACAATGTCTTTGTGGCTTTGCCGCGATTGTCTTTGGCTGAAGTGAGTTTGCACATTGCTGTTATTTACCGAATAATTGTGTTATCGACGGACATAAAGCGAAGATTAATATAATAAATAAAGTGTTAATAAATACCCGTATCAACCGAAGCTAAAGATGAAAATAGTCTTCCCTCACAATATAATTCAATTTACATAATGTTCACATCAACAACAACACAATGCATGTTTTAATACGACACATTGTCAAACACTTATTTTCACAACATTATATTAAGTTAATAAAATGTCGCGTGAGAATTTGTTTATATCGTTAGGACGTGCATATAGACAGTAATTTCATTATCTATCTAGAAAAATACAGTGTGTAACAAACTGTTATATTATAACTATTGTTATAATAGGAGTGTGTATGATAAATTCACATCAAAGCATATTTTGGTTGTTAATGACAACAAATGACACCACATAATCCTTGATACAATAACTAAAAAACAAGCAAACTGCTTGATATAGGGGGAGATAACCTAACGTGAAGGTTGACAAGCATCACCTGTGGTCCCGCTCGAGAAGATAAGAGTATATTTTCATCTTTTGTGCCTGTGACATCAAAACCAATTACTGTAATAACACTTGGGAACAAACACAATCAAAGCCCCTATATGTGAATTGACACAATTAACAGAGCTTCTGCTGACGATAAAACACCCAGGAATGATGACAGCATCTGCTGTGCGTGTAATGCGCGTGGGGGCAGGAGGGACCGCCGATCTTGTGATATAAGACGTATCGTGTGTCAGTGAAGATATATCAGCATTAGGCTGTATTAGTGTCTCGTGTCAGTCTAACCTTTCATCTGTAGTGGAGTGAATAAGTACTAAACAGAAAGTCCGTCTGTCTGGGGCAGAAATATGTACTGTGTGGTGTGTCATACAAGCCTGGTGAATGCCCTGATATTGGTACAATTCGGGTAATGCTATCGGGATCGGATATCTGAATTCAAATTAATACTAAATGTTCTTTATTTGTTTTGTGTTTAGGGGTTTGACGTCCTCAAAACGGCCAGAGTCATATGAGAACGGGTGTCAAGGAGACACCCACAACCAGGGTCATATGAGGACGGATGTCAAGGAGACACCAACGGCCAGAGTCATATGAGGACGGGTGTCAAGGTTACACTTTGTAAACAAATAAAACAATGCATAGACAGAGTAGTTCGGACAGAAAGGAAAGATTTATGATCGAGTGTTGCGATGGGGTAGAAGATCTATTTTGGTATCTCCAATATCCAATAATAAAATAAACGGGATGTTTACCGATATTTCAAATAGTATACCCGTGTTGAAATGACGATTATTTTAATATTAGGAAATAATTAATTTTTCTTTGTTTTCATGGTAAATACTCAAATGTGATTGGTCGAAAAATTCTTTTCTTTCTTCTATGAAAGAAATTCCGAGAATGGCGCGAAAAATGTGACGTCACAATACGACAATTGACGTTGCGTATTGATTTGAGAAAAAGAATCCCAAATAAAACCCGTAAAATTGTACATAAAACATGTTTTGAACTAGAAAAAGACAATTAACTGAAATTAATTATAAGCATTGAGGTTGATTTTTTTTAATTTTCATCGGGGTATGAAAAGATTTTGTTTGCAAACTTTGTAAGAATCCGCTACGCGGATTCATACAGTTTGCAAAAAAAAAATTCAACCTCAATGCTTAAATAATAAAAAAAGAAAATACATCTTTTAAAATAATTCTTTAAAAAGACGCCAACAAATACAAAAACCGTGAAAAAAACCCCAACAACAACAACAACAAGCAACCAAACAAACAATTTATTATACCTATACACTTTTATACAATTACTTGTGAGGTTTTATAAACGATCACTTCTTGCGATTGTATTTCGATTAATGTTAAGATGGTCGCGGATATTCCAGAGTTGGAGGCAATCGCTGTTTTATCTGGGTACTCCGATTCCCTCCAACACTAAGATCCTGTGTGTGATACCAAGAATGATTAAATCGAATGGATGGTCGGGTGGCATAGTGGTAACGCACATGCCTTTCACATAAGTGGCCGGAGTTCAACTACCCTATCGGACGTGAAAAGGTATGGGGTCACCTAACCGACCACGTGGGTTTCGCCGAATATTCCGATTTCTTCCCACAGTAAGACCCCTCGCGCGCTTCCGTCCGGATCAACAAGCTTGATTAACAAGTTAATATAACGTGTTTCGCAATCGTTGTAAAATAAATAAAGTGTTGATGAAATTAAGTTTTAAAACTTGTTGAACAACTTTTGCAAAATTACAAATCAAAACTCATCAAAAGATATATATGAAAGCTAACGCCACAGATATCCAATAATAAGAAACTTTTTGTTTTTCATACATTGTGGGTTTTTTCGGTCGTGTATTGCGCGTTCTTTACACGTGTTGCATTAAAGAAGCCAATAGAGAAAAAAAAACACTAGCACACACATGACCTGAAGTTGGAATAGAGTAGGGTCATAGTCTTTGTATTCTTTATGGTCGTTTTCTAGGGATGCGTGACATTTAAGAAGGACCGTGCGTTAATAAAATCTGTCTTTACACGTGCACAAAGGAGCATTAATTACCTGCAATGGGGAAGTTGATGGTACGTGTTATAGTCCGAGCGGTGGCTCTAGCTATCCGGAGCATGTTCTCTCCAACTCGGTTCGTATTCGTCATTGTTTCTGCCAAATTCTTCACATTTCCACGAGACGGTGTCTATTTAGTAAACATACCATATAACAGGTTTTACTGGCGGGGGAAATTATATTGGGGATGAAATATCAAACAGCCTGTACGCATAACGTTTTCCGTGTTAAAATCCCGTACCCCGCATACTTATCAAATTAAAAACGAAACAATGGTAATTTCCGGAAGATGTGCGGTAAACTATACCTTCAAATAATACATTAACAAAGATCAATGTAAGTAAAAGTAAGTTTACAAGTAAGTTTATATAGGGATGTGCTGTATCTCGCAAGAGTTCTTTTGGTATCACAAAAGGTATGTAGCTTTACTTCCTATAATTAAAAAAACAAAAACCAATTTATCGATGTCCCATTTTTATGTACAGTATTGTGTTATGGGATATTTTATCACTTGCGTACAGCTGTTTGTGACATTTAACTATTACATTATGTCACCTTATCCGTTTGGAATATCTTTTTTTCATCTTTAATAGCTAAGTCACAACATTTGTTAAAGGACAAGGGGTTTCCCGTCAGTCAGACCCTTGCTTTTCCTCTAGTGAGTCCTTACGTAAAACAAATGACTTGAGGTAATATTTTACTGTTTTACTTTGGTGCCTTTTTGAGGTAACGGTTACAGAAACCACATTTTGTGACGTAAATGTTAGGAATATCCTTTACCACACGTTTGATGGTTGTGGACAATCACAGGAGCGAGTGTCGCTTGTGTGTTTACGGTAATAGTAATGTCATTTTCATGTTTGTCCTAGACTTATTCCTTTGATTCCAGCAGCTGTCGTAAGTGTAACAGTCAACACATCACTACAACCTCTCAATGCCCCCTCATACACCCACTCTCATCCACCATCGACACAAGCGTCCCGACGACAAACACTGCGCAAACTCCTGTAATGTCAAGCGTTCTAACGACATAACTCTGCTGGATTACTTGTACTTCATTCCTTCGTTTCCCCGTTAGAAATAATACATTCGTGCTCATGCACGCAAGTTTATTTATTGACAAATGTAGGTTATATCAAAGTGATCTGCTGGTTATGATTTATGGTTTTTTCTACTGAGATAAATTATTTAAATAAATATTGTTTACCTTTGATGTTTACTTTTTGTCATCAAATTCATTGATAAGGTTACTTCCCTAGGGAATTGAATATCGAGCTGGTATGATATATTTTGTACACCACTTCTTAAAGCCTTGTTTTTACTTAGAGGCCGATCGAAGAATCCATGAAGCTCTCAAACAGCCAATCTTTCGGGCAGGCCACATGTTACTGCAAGAAAAAACCCGTTTATCTACGAAATAAAATTCTGTGTTTAATTAATTTAACTTATTGTTGCTACTAAATTTAACAGGAGTTAATTCAGAAATTATTTCGATTTTGATACAAATTAATCGCAAAGAACATACTTAAAAAAGAATCCAAAGTTCCAAATAGGACACTATGTCCGCACTAAATCAAACTAGTATGATAGTATTTAAGGACGATATGTCCACATTAAATGAAGATAATATATTGATATTCATCAGGAAGGAAAATACACAATATATACACATTAACTGTAACACACCAGTACTGGTATTGGTATGATTATTATCCAGATAGAATTGAGATACATGTACTATTAATAAGCTATTATACTAACAATTATCATTTTTAGAGAATGCAGATTTCATCAATGATGATAATTATTTTTGTATGTACGCGCTTTTGTTGTCTCTGTTCATATAATGACACTGCTCATATAATGACAATCAGCCAGCGTGGAGTGTACATCCCTTCACTCAGTGTAACACTAGCACATGTGACGTATGATCGCCACTCGACACCACCTATAGTACCAGCACTCGACAGTCTTTGAACATTGTCCCATCAATTAGTCTATTGAACAATTAACGAGATACATGTAACTATAAAGGAGTGCCAAGTTACATGTCACCTGTCTTTGACATAGTTCCTGTGGAGGGATTTTTTCCCATATATCAGAATCATGAACTCTTCAAGACTCCTATCTCGCGATCGGTAACCGATACCTTGGCCGCCATCGAAATGTGTTATTTTCGTACAAATGATCACTATGGATTTTCGCGATTGATTTTTCTCGTGTATTATCGCGAAAATAAACCCCACTCGAAATATAAGTTTTTTTTACAGTACGCAAATATAGCACCGTTCAATAAAAATTTAAATCAGATACGTCAGAGACAAAATTAATTAAACAGCATCATATAGTTGTTCTGTTGTTAAAACAAGCTGATGTTATGTTTTAGAAACATTTTTACATCAAATTTCTTTAATTCATTTCCACGGGTTTGAAATGTTGAGTTTTATATCGACCAAAACCATACTCTGATGAAAAGTTAAAATGAAATACACTCCAGGTTTCAATTTCGGACTATTGTCGTTAAACCCGGATTGGAAAAAACCACACCAGAATTGGTTGGAATTAAAACAAATACAAATCAGTAAATGAAAACATTATTTCATCACATTGTACGTTACAACAGTGTAGGAGAATCAACGTTGTAATGGGAAAGATTCTGTTTGCGTCATATATAGGAGAGATAACAACAGCTGTAGTGCATATATCAGATGTCACACTGACGAAGACTGGGTATCACTTGGCGGTGTCTCAACCCTATCGTTATCCCATAGACACTGTTAACAAAAAAAACCGTAGTTCGTTAACGTTATATCTGTGTAATAAACACAAAACGACAAATGTTCTTGTATTTTCCTACTGATATAAAACGACATATATATCTGCTTTATAGTGAGAACAACAGGCATATTAGGTGGCCCGACGCCGCCTTTGTTCAACATGCAAAACATAGTAAAAGCAGTGCAAATATTTCCTGAATTGTGTATAGAATATCTTTTATTTTTCATGCAGGATCAATTTCCACATATTCATAATATTTATAATACGAAAGGAAAAAATGAAATTCTAAGAAACACTATTACTAAACGTAATGAATGTTTTAAGCGCAAATGTCGCTAAAATAAGATCACCGCTAAAATATGTTTGCAGTATATGAATCAAGGCATTTTACGTTAACTGGTATTGCACTACTCTACGCTCGCCCTGGGGTCAACTCAGTGAAAAATCCTCGTTTCAGTGACTTCACTCTATAAATAGAAAATAATCGACATATCCCTTTCAGAAAAAATACTCCTCAATTTAGAGTGAACATATTAAAGTACAATTTAACAATATGGCTGTGCCCGGGAAGACTATCTTTTGTTATGAACTGATAGTGGAGGAGAAGTCCTACAGTCTTTAGTCAAAATACGTCATTTTTGGGGATGTTAGGAACAGTCAATTTGTGCGTCAATAGAAAATTCTGGTAAAATAGATAAGTTGATCGTGAATAATAAACAAACAAATGTTCATCCACACGTTTATCTTAACTTGTCTAACACTCTGAATGCATTACCAATACAAATCAACATGCAACAAAAGGAGAAAAAAATAGCTTATCTACTTGGAGAGTGGTGTACGTTGAACATATGGTATCAATTTCCGTTATTTTCTATGTCATTCATATATCTATAACACACATGGTACACAAAAACTCTACTTCACCATACTGCCAAAAGTCCACATGTCGTTTAGTTTTACGTTGTTTGGTGTCGCAAGAAAGACATTTACAGACGTTTATAACCCCTATACAGAACACATATACAGCACACAGAAGACGTCTTCAGTAGAGAAAAATGTGTATCATTTCATCAACAGACGCAGGGGATCTCTGGGGCTGACGTGAACAGGTATATCACAACGCTATAAGCGACGCAGCGACGTCACAAGGCGTTATGAACGACGCCATTACAGTACCCCAATTCTTTGAGATGAAGCTGTTTCCGAGATTAAATGACAAATCTCTTTATTGTATCGGATGTGTTATGGTTTGGAGCCGTATACACGAATGGCTCACTTACTGTACATACATACCAAACACACTTATTTTGTTCTACTGTCGAACGATTGTTTTTCTCTTGTAATTGTGTAGACAAACAATTCAATGTTTACAAACGACGTATAAAATAATGTACCGTCTTATACATTGGTTTGTTTAAAGTTTTACTTCTTTCAATGTTAAGGTCATAATTTGGGGTCTTAAAGAGTAGAAAACAGTATATAAACAAGGCTGCTCCTCGTTCTCAAAACGATAACAACATGAGTGGTCAAGACAAGTCTAACAACACCTCTCTCAAATCATGAAAAGAAATATAGAATCATGAACGCATTGAAAACCCTGGTACAAAATATATATCCATATTAAATTTCTCGATCTTATATAATTGAATGTGAAATAATCAGGTTTATTCTCAAGACTAAAACGAGTAATAAAATTATTTCATATTGGCTTTTTCCCCTTAGTTTTTAAAGCCACGCATGGAAACTGCGAGGTTGAGTTTTACAAAATTTATCAAAATCTTAACTCGCTTTTGTCCAACATGTCTTACAATAAACGTTCTAAGGCTTTTACTCAAGTATCAGTAAAATCTAGTAAAAAATATTATCAATAGTAGGCATGAAATGTTACGTAAATGCGTTCAGATGCGATATACTCAATTATCTAAAATGTCAAGAATATCGAGAGAGAGAAAAGGTATCCACCGTTCGGACGAAGGGCCGTTTATGAAGGACATTGCTAGCAAAGTAACTTTCCATGTGTTAAAAGTTGCATGCGCAGAGTAGCTGAGCCTCCTCAAGGTGTTTTGACATGGCATACGCAAAGTAGCTGAATCTCCTCAATGTGTTTTTACAGTTCCATGCGCAAAGTAGCTCAACACTCTCACGATAATCTAAACATGTGCAGACGCAAAGTACCTGAACACTCTCAATGTGTTTTTACATTTGCAGGCGCAACGTAGCTTAATCTTCTCAAAGAGCACCACAGATGCCAAAAGACAGGTAGATGTTTCTCGTGAAAGTGTCATGGTTGTAACTTATTTAGGCTCAACACAAAGGTTTCCTTCCGAATCCACAGTAGCTAACTAATATCGTTTCTATTTCTGGAGAGACAAATATAACTGCACTACTCGTGACATTGCATAATTATCAGAGGCTGGTAACAGCATGCATACATTCAGTTTGCCCTAGGTTAGATCTACAGATAGCTTTTCCACGGAGAAGAAAATCTAATCTTTGTAATTATATAGACAGAGGGGTGGCTACACTAGGGGCCGTAGGGGAACGGTAATTCACTAAAATTTTGACACGGGGATATTTTTTTTTCGATTAAGTGTCGCATCATGACACACGACATCATACATGTATGTGACCTATATTGTCCATCGGACAAAAAGAACATGTGCTTAACTCAACGGATGTCGTGAAAGACGACTAATTGTGGGGAGCCCTGCAGGATCCGTGAGCCTTCTGCTTAATAAGTATAAGCTTTATCCTATTATCATGATTCAGATGTAGACTTCTGACGGAAAATTCACAACAAAAGGTTTCGAGAGATACATCATGATGATGATTGGAAGTGCGGTGGTTTCATTTGAGTGCCAGTATTCTGTTGTTTCTCCTCTTTCGTCCCTTCTTTTGTCCTTTTTATCAAGAGTTTATGCGACAATATACAAAGCCCAGTTAAATAAGTTGTTCTGTAACAGCAAAGTACAAAGCGTATTTGGAGGTTGAAACAAAGTATATTTTATAAGCACTTTAATATGGGGAGATAGAGTGAAGGTCCGTTTGTTCCTTCCATTTAAAATAACAAACACCAACACATTTACAATATCACATTCATCACATTGTTAAAGAATATAAAAAAATTCAAGTTACGTGTACAATTTCTAATTAATATTAGCATTCTTAATGTCTTTTAGAAAAAAAAGTTAGCTTTAACAAAACATGGATCATACTTTATCTTTTGATTAAAATACCGCCACAAAATAATTCGAAAACCATCCCATCCCGTAACCGCATCACTATAAATATAAAGTCTAATTCTAAAACTGAATTCTGTTTGTTACATAGGCTGTTATTAAGGCTGTATGATAATGTTTGGGTTGGTATTTGCGTGGTCCCCTAATTGTGTTTCTGTAGCCCGTTTTGACAGTTTGCACGTGTGGCTTCCGCTACGAAATTACATATATCATATATAAAGACATACCCAATGACCTTGAAATCAACATGGCCGTTTTTATATCCTTGCCGGTGTGTGCTCATGTCATCAAAATATCAGGCATAGTTCCGTAATGTTTTGGGTGAGCATGCATTAGTCTCATTTGTATATCCCGGTAGTATGACATTTTTCCAAACCACATTTCAAAACACACTTTTCAATGCTTGTAATTTCCTGTGGAATGTCCACTAATAAGTTTTCAAAAAAAAGACTAAATGTTTTTACAAAGTCGGTTTTGCACGCTTAAGAAATTGAAATAAACTTCTAGTTCTGAAAACATAATTCTTACTTTTTATATATAATTAGCAGACTTGTTGATATTGTTTTCAGATTTACAGGAATCTGTATGTCTTAAAGCTCTTGTGGAATGGTTATTTCTTTTATTCTCTGGTCTCAACTTCAACAAAAATGTCTATGAAATTACTTCAAATATATCCAAAGTAGAATGGAACCAGCTGTTGTACAACACTGCTGCATCGCATGAGGCGACTAATGTGCCAACTGTACAAAAAAAAAGTTTTGCTATTTTGTTGAAAAAGCAATGTACAATGTACCATGATTTTTTCTGTTATCTGATTAAATATGTTTTAATTAAGTGTTTCCGAAGTGTTCTTTGGCTTAGCATTTATATCCCTTACCAATTTTAACGTCCTTTTGAAATTTAACAAATGAAACTTATGAAAATAATTATTGAATTAAAAGGCTTTTGCATCTGACATGCGTTTAAGTCGTCTCTTAGGTATCAATACTCTTGGCTCTTCACTGACGAGTCCTGCGTATGCATGATGCAGTTATATTCATTTTTGCTCTACTATATCTAACTCTCTAATTGTATTGAAACAGTCCTTAGAGAAATGGTGACGTGTAGTGATCGCATTGTTTCATCATAATCTTTTTAACATTTCCGTTGACAGTTAACGTTCCAAACTTTGTTTTTCCTGGAAACATTTATTTAAAATGCTCTATCATGATGTTTAGTTTGGTATTGTTTAACGTCTTTTCAACAGATAAGGACATTTACGGACGGTGTGTGTTTTGGGAGGCTTTGATATGTTCGTGCTTGTCTCCTTGTGATAGCGCTGAACTGATGTCGATTTTATAGTACTACCTCACTGAAGCATACTGCCGAAGAATCCAGGGAGACACCCCTAACGGTCACTAAAATGCTGAGCGCTTAACAGGGGTAGTAACTACGATTTGAATGCACTCTGTTATGTCTCGTCAGGAGACAGAACCCAAAGCCTTCCTCACAGGGACGAACGCTTAACTGAAGACCAAAAGTGAGACAGTGTACAGGGAGACATCAGGAAGAAGAAGTGAACAAATAACATCCCAAATTTAGTCGCCTCCTTTGATCATGCAATGACAACAGTTACAGTTCTTACGCCCTACCTACAGGGCAGGAAAGATGGAGTGACAGTTGTATCAACGTGATGCAACATAAACGGTTTATCATGGACATTTTCTCCATTTCGATTCCAATTCTCACCAATAGAATTTTTGCTATTGATAGCACGTTTAAAATAATATAATGTCGAGGTACCGCTAATGTATAAATGGATTATAAATGGACCAAGAGAGCATATCAACTTTAGATCTGTACTGATGTATTTTTAGTTAGTGTCAATTATAAGTTGCTTTCCAGCTTTTTGTGTTCGAGTCGGAAATGAACATTCTATATTTAAGTGTAAAGATTGACCAGATCACCGGATTTCATCCCATAATTAAATCATTTAACTACTGTTGCTTGCTGTTCCTTCTTTTCGCCGAAGCCCTCCTATTAAAATCAAACGCTGCAAGGACATCAATCTTAAATAAATGAATATGATTCAATATGTTTAGTTCACACATTAAGACACATTGAAAGAAAGATACATAGAAATCGTATATGAATTTTATCCTTAAACATAAGAATAATGAAAATAATTGTTTTCCGTTCCCGTAACAGTCTCTGGTCAAAACTACAAAAAACACCAGGGAAAGTTGTATTAATCATGTATTAGATTATAGGAAACTTAAAACTCTATGGCAGTGTTAAGAAATTTTACAGTGAACTTATTGTCCATATCAACATACAAAAACTCTGTATGACACGCAGAAGTTCGAACCAACAGGGAGAAAAACTTAGTTTAGCCCGTTACTCTATCGACAAGGAACTCTAATCATAAGAGTGTCGTTCATCAAAATTTAATCAATATTTTTTTGTCAAGCTAACAAAATTTTATTTGCGGTCATGGATTTCTGGCAATTCGTTGAAGTATTTCCATCCAGTCCCTAACCACTCGAAGGACTCTATAAAACACGTGCAGTGCTCCACTGGCCTAGAGCAATGCCCTGAGGAGTGTGCGAATGGCATTCTAGAAAGTCAGGAATGGTCGATAATGTGCCGTGAATTTTCTTTCTGTTATTTAAATGTCCTTTATGGTACGATTTACACGTGTTCTTAACTTATTGCGTGAACCTACGTCCTCGTAGATTAAATGCGGATATTTGTTTTGTTTGCTTGATATTTTTGGATCAGAGTTTGGATTTTTGAAAAGTTCAACGTCCTATCAACAGTTATGTTCATTTAAGGCAAGCCTCAACTGTGGGAGACATATGTGCGTGTCTTTTTGAAAAAAAAAAAGCTTTTTATCCACGCTTTTTTGTCGTCTTGTGATGATCCGAAACTGGTGTCGACATTATTATGTTACCTCAGACACCCGGTCACGTTATGCTGACAACAGGTGAACCAGTTGTCCCACTCCCAAAAATGCTGAGCGGTAAGCAGGAGTAGCAACTACCATTTTTCAAGACTCTGGTATGTCTCGGCCAGAGCGGGGTGATGGGAATGATGCTAAATTGTGGATTTCCTATCGGTGCTCTAGGAGGATATTATAATAAGAAAACAATGCCATCAATACGTCATTGATACATCAATTCAGGTTTTTTTTCTGTATTTAATACTTACATTTCACGGTCTGATATACTGCTTTCGGGTTTGAATGTGTTTTTTTTCCCAAACTGAATGCAAATGAAGCATTGTACAATAAGAAAATCACTAAAAACATATCTTTGTACATTGTTTAGTTATCATTGGTTCAAGATCATTTTGGACATGTCTTTTAAACCCCGAGATATAAACTTACATGTAACTCTCCATGGTTGGGTCTCCGTATTTCAACACGTTTTGTGTATAAACATGGGGAGAGGAAAGCTGTTTGAAGAATCATAGCTAACTTGAGTTTACATGTAGTTTTGAGTACGGGTGTGAAGGGAGCATATACATTAAGAAAACAAAGCAAAGAAAGGCAAGATTTAAGACACAAAGTGTTGCAAATGGGGATAGATTGGTCACAAGACCTTAAGTTCTTTTTGTGAAGAATTGCTAAGCTAAATTCTAATACTAGATTATCTGCCCCTAGTTTGAAACTAAGAATCAGACGTATCCTAGGGACCAAAATCATAAAGCTCAATTTTATTTATAATTTTGATATTCTAGAGACAGGGGGTCTATTATGGAGACATGATATATTTTTTTATCTCTTCAATATCCCTTACTTAGAAGCTAAAAGAAAATCCCGATTCTTCTGGGGGCCCATTTTCAGTTGGCTTCTACGATCAACATGCAAATCACATAAAGGTATGGAATATCAAAAAGTCATAATTTACCTAAGACATTTTTTAAACCAATCAAAATGAATAAATAAATAAGTTTGACGATGCGACTCCAGAAATTATCTGTGCCAGACCTTGTTTTAGGGAGCCTCAAAGAAGTCGAGAACAAAAACCCCATCTGTTTCAACATGATTTAAATTATGTTTGCATACTGAAAACTATGGACAACGCTATGTGGACCGAAGGTTAACTTACATCAAAGGCATATATATCCTCGCCCTAGATTATGTTGTACCAAGTGGTATGTTGTTCTGTCAACAGTATGAGGAAGGAAGGCGATCACTTACACTTTGAATTAGCTTGCCTCCCGTGAAGAACATTATTACGGGCTCCTCGTGGATTCATAGATACAGTTTTGACGGAAATTTATTTATTTTTGTTCATCCCAGTTGTAGGTAGTTAACGAATGGTGCTTACACAGAAAAAATGGTTGAGTCAATTCGTTTTTCAGAGTCGCTTGGTCAGTTATGGCGTGAAAGAGTCGAATCACACGGATGACAGGTTGTTCAGAAAACGAAATAAGAAGATACATGTATTTTGCCAGTAGGACTTTACAAATCTCTCGATCTTGATACGTTTGGAAATATTTCACTACAAATAGAAGTCTTAATGTTTTTGTTTTTCTATATAGACCTGCCATAAGCTCTTTCACCTAAGGAAATTGCAGGTCAACGCAGTAATTGTAACAAGAAGGATGCGCGAGTCTGAGACAACGACAGCACCCTATACAGATAAAAATCCAGCTTGATATATCGAATTATAATTTAAATATTATTTGTATTGAATATGTATAGAAGACGACCCTCATTTTAAAAACAAATTTTTAGTTTTTCAAAATCACACTTAACGAAAGGTCATCGCTTAAGCATAGGTTGTAATCTTTGATTGACATACATATTCATTATCCACATCTGCATAAACGTCTGTATTCAATGTTGGTTTTTAAATACAAGTACTGAAATGTTTTGTGTGCTTACTGGTGTTAGGAGGGATGACCAGTATTTTAACACTTACGATAAGTAAGCACTTGACCTTCTCTATTAGCCCATCCCAATTTAACATATCATTGCTATTAGCAAAGTTCAAATAAATATTATTAATGGTCTCTCAGCTTCCCAAAACAGAGGATACTTATAGCTGTCGGAGAACCTGGTTAATGTTCTTAACTAATGTCAGCGAAGTCAGGAAGCTGTAGTATAAAATTATCAGTACCCTTCACAATAATCAATTTATCATCTCATACAAGTATCCTTCGCAATTTAAACATACGTAAATATTTCATTCGAATTTGCAGAAATACTTGTCTATCAAATAACGTGATCAAGCATACTTACATAGATTTATCGTTTCTCTTTAGCAACGAATTCATTTTAAATTAGAGGAACACAACATTTCATTTTCAGTTCATTTCGGACACTTAGCTTTTCAAACGGAAGCCACGAGTGGTATATAATTTTCACCATGTGCGGGAGAAACGGTGAGTAATCTCCGGAATTAAGACCCCCTCATAACGGAGCATTAAGTTTAATACCTTCAATTGGGGAATATAGGTTCACAGTGTTGACGTAAATCCTAGAGTATGTGGGAGGCTGAAGAAGTAAGTACTAGAGTTATGTCTCTTGAAAGAGCTCTTCGGTCACGTGAAGGAGGTACAAATACCTCTAAACTTCCTGTCATTCTGAGTTAACAAGATCCACACCTTCGACATTTGCTTTGATCCTCTCATAATATTATCTAGAGGATCATATTCTGCTTCTCTGTAACGATATGTTCCTTTATTTTACAATATATTACTTCCTTAAGTGAATTTAACGGATACATAAATATTATCTATTCATTGACGTAGAATCACATCCCTTTCTCGTTACAACTGTCTAAAAAAAACTCAGAATGATGTATTTATTGGAGTAAGATTTTTCCACACTTCACCGTCAAGTTTAGCTACAAAAGTCAGTAATGAATAGATTGTGCAGTAACGAAAGAATATCGCATTTTAAAGGAAAACGATCAAAACAGCTGTAAATCATAGCCATTTAGTTGATAAAAAACATATATTAATACATTTAAACAAGCTTTTAAGCAGTATATGTATATGTATAAAACACAAATTACCATACGTGTTTACAAATTACACACAGGTATAATATGGGATTGTTTTTTTTTTTTAAATATTATTTATCGATGATTAAAATACCATCAACGATGCTCATATTAAATTAGAAACAAAGGGCAGGATTAGCCAGGTTGCCGAGGCCACCTTCAATTTAAGCATTGATGACATTTTTTTTAGTTTCATTGGGGTATGAAAAAAAGATTGTTTGCAAACTGTATGAATGCGCTAAACTGAACTAAAAAATAATTGACATCAACGCTTATTATTAATTTTGAAATTGATTTTCAAAATTAAACCATGTTTTATGTACAATTGAACTGATCTTATAAGGGATTCTTTTTCACAAATCAATACGTAATGGCAATGGCCGTATTGTGACGTCACATATTTCGCGCCATTTTCGGATTTTTTCATTTAAGCATTGAACGGCTTTCAGTTGGCATTCATAGTCAATATGAATGCCAACTGGACAGAGGCAAATTCCATGAAGCGCGCTAGCGCTTCATGTTGAGTTTGCCTCTGTCCAGTTGGCATCCATATTGACTATGAATGCCAACTGAAAGCCGTTCAATGCTTATATTTACCATCTGCGATTTTTTATTTGTCGTGCGATTTTTTTTTGAAATTTTCAAATTCAAATTTCAGTTGGCAGTTCATAAGCTGGTGAACTCGCAACTGAATTGGTAGGGTTATATAGTGGCAGTGCCATACAATGGTAAATATAGAGGTATGAAAAAAATCTCAACCAATCAGAAAACCACATTCGGCGTACAAACACTGGACAATTAATTATTTCTGTATCAAATATAATCTGATCAAAAAGGTACAGATCCAGCTACTGATTACCCATCATTACATTATGTTAGCAAGTGTCATCAACGGGGACTGGTCATCTGGTCATCTACGCGTTGACCATACCTACACAACACACGGTTACATCTGCAAGAAGACAACGTCTACAGGGCGTTAAGTTGTTATCTCCCCTGACAAGCCAATATCCATTAATTCGCTACTCACTGCTTTATATCTGATATTAAAGTTGCCTTTGTCAATCAAATGTGACCATTGGTAGTATAATATATGGCAGTTCAGTATGATGACACTGTAAAAAATGTCGATCGGTCTCAAAATGGCAACATACCCATTGATCGAAGCATACACAATGGTATAACCTGTTGGTTAGGATTCAGGGAGATATTGAGTGAAAGGTAGACACTGAACTTAAGTAGATACTGGGAGTAAGCTAAGGTCAAAATTGGGAGTCAGCATATTTTACGACATGAGAGAACGAACACTACAACCTATTCAACAAAAAATGTAAACATAATTTGTATGTCTTTTAAAGTAAAAGGCAGTCTTCATGGGCACATAAATGTTCCGGAGTGTTTGTTTGATCACCATCCTGACGCCGAAAAGCAATTAGCATCCCGAAATTTGTCCGAAAGGTCAACAACTTGGCCGATTTTCAAAACTTGTAATGACCTTCAGAAGTTTGAAGAACTGCCACACAAGACTATTCATGATCAAATGATTGTATGCATTGTTTGTTTGATGGGTATACTACCCGTCAACAGCAAGGGTCATTTTATTGAGAAATAGTTTGTAGTTGCTGAAGAGTACATGTACATTGGAAAACATGAGGCAGAAAAAATATAATTATTTTTGGGTTTTGTAAAGTCAATATAGGTCAAGGACACTAACGGGCTCAAAGACACTAACGCGAAATCGCAGGACGCTTTCTTATAAACACTAGCCGTCCAGGGTACTGTAAACTATGAATTTTTATTTATTTTAAAAACGATTGAAATCAAGATATATTATCTTATATTTCCATTTACTCAGTATTGTTAATATATACATGTAACTTCATAAAACAAAAGGGAAAGCTATCAGACCATAGTTATATCATAACTCCCATTGGTGAAGTGATAACAAACAACAATGTTCGTGACGTCGGCATTAAATGGCGTCGTTTTGTCTGACGTCAATATTTGAAGCGTATATGTGACGTAACGAAAATTCGTAAAACGATTGATCGATGTAATTTAGGCCTACGACAATTTATGTAGTTATGTTCAATAAAAAGGTGTATATCCTCACGATGGTATATATTAAATTGATATTACATTGATGAGTTAAAATCTAATATATATGCCGACGAAAACTTGTTTCTTGTCGGAAACGGTAGCCAGTTGTCGTGACGTCACAAGAACAGGTCCCATTGCCAGCGCGAAATTTGGCTTTGATAACACTGTTAAAAGTTTGATATAAGAACCAATTTTAAAACGGAAATATAAGAATTAAAGTGCCTTCTTCGGGAATTATAGTGAAAAAAATACTCACAGGATTGCAGACAAAATAATAATAAGGCGTCAACGCGCGTTATTCAATTTGTCTGCAATCCCGTGAAAAAATAGAATCATTTCACTCCAAATAGACAGTATAATGTTTAATGTTAATCAACCTTGTTGGTCGGGATGGAAGCGCGTGAGAGGTCTTGCTGTGGGAGGAAACCGGAGTACCTGGAGAAAACCCACGTGGTCTGTCAGGTGACCTGATACCTTTTCACCTCAGATCATGGAATGGAAGCCCGTCCGTCCAGGTAAAAGACAAGTGTTTACCAAAGCGACAACCGACCATCCCATCCGGGTACTGATCGTTCATGTACCATCTCGAATATAACCTCCAATCTTACACCGTTGTTCCATCGCCAGACGATCTATATATTTATCTTGTGTGATATTGTGTTACTGTCTGTCGAGAGTAGGTACACAAAACGACATTTTTGAGGTAAATCACAAAAGAAAGGATGTGACAAGGAAACTAGAAACACTACAAAGAATTGATGGCCGGGTATCAATCACTGACATCAGTTACGGGTATTGATTTACTGACATCATTTACGGGTATGATTTACTGACATCAGTTACGGGTATCAATTACTGATATCAGATACGGGTATCAATTACTGATATCAGTTACGGGTATCAATTACTGACATCAGTTACGGGTATCAATTACTGATATCAGTTACGGGTATCAATTATTGATATCAGTTACGGGTATCAATTACTGACATCAGTTACGGGTATCAATTACTGACATCAGTTACGGGTATCAATTACTGATATTAGTTTCGGGTATCAATTACTGACATCAGTTACGGGTATCAATTACTGACATCAGTTACGGGTATCAATTACTGATATCAGTTTCGGGTATCAATTACTGACATCAGTTACGGTATCAATTACTGACATCAGTTACGGGTATCAATTACTGACATCAGTTACGGGTATCAATTACTGACATCAGTTACGGGTATCAATTACTGATATCAGTTTCGGGTATCAATTACCGACATCAGTTACAGGTATCAATTACTGACATCAGTTACGGGTATCAATTACTGACATCAGTTACGGGTATCAATTACTGACATCATTTACGGGTATCAATTACTGACATCATTTACGGGTATCAATTACTGATATCAGTTACGGGTATCAATTACTGATATCAGTTTCGGGTATCAATTACTGATATCAGTTACGGGTATCAATTACCGACATCAGTTTCGGGTATCAATTACTGATATCAGTTACGGGCATCAATTACTGATATCAGTTACGGGCATCAATTACTGACATCAGGTACGGGTATCAATTACTGACATCAGTTACGGGTATCAATTACTGATATCAGTTTCGGGTATCAATTACTGACATCAGTTACGGGTATCAATTACTGATATCAGTTACGGGCATCAATTACCGACATTAGTTACGGGTATCAATTACTGACATCAGTTACGGGTATCAATTACCGATATCAGTTACGGGTATCAATTACCGACATCAGTTACGGGTATCAATTACTGATATCAGTTACGGGTATCAATCACTGACATCAGTTACGGGTATCAATTACCGACATCAGTTACGGGTATCAATTACCGACATCAGTTACGGGTATCAATTACTGACATCAGTTACGGGTATCAATTACTGATATCAGTTACGGGTATCAATTACTGATATCAGTTACGTGTATCAATTACCGACATCAGTTACGGGTATCAATTACTGACATCAGTTACGGGTATCAATTACTGACATCAGTTACGGGTATCAATTACTGATATCAGTTACGGGTATCAATTACCGACATCAGTTACGGGTATCAATTACTGACATCAGTTACGGGTATCAATTACTGACATCAGTTACGGGTATGATTTACTGATATCAGTTACGGGTATCAATTACTGATATCAGTTACGGGTATCAATTACTGATATAAGTTACGGGTATCAATTACTGATATCAGTTACGGGTATCAATTACTGATATCAGTTACGGGTATCAATTACTGATATCAGTTACGGGTATCAATTACTGATATCAGTTACGGAAACAGTTTATTTAAATCAATTACTGGTATCAATTACTGGCAATAAGGAAGTTAATACCTTCACGAACTTAAGGTAAAATATATTTATTGTTAATAGAAGTTTTTAAAAAATATTAAATATTTCAGCAAGGAAACACGTTTTGGTATGAGTCAGTGATCAAATACTAGATATGTAGGACACAATTCTTCCCACGTGGAGGCAATCTACGAGAGTGAAGAAACCTAATGTAAAGTAAGAATTCCAGAGTTTTCAGCACCTGTCATAGAAAAATGACAAAATAATTAAGAATGAAATGTTGCGCTTGTTCTATCATCACTGGCTCTGCCGGACGACTTGGTCCGGCTCCGCTGGGGTGGTTATGTTGTTGTCATAAAACAGGAGAAAAAGTAATTTACGCGTACATCTTTACCTATCTCTATCCGTACCATGGCATGCTCCATTCCGCGCTCCGTTCCGCTTCAGATCCGATGTATCCCGCAGAAAATTGGAACCCGTGCATGCAGTTAAAGATGTTGCTGCTACACGCACGGGAAACGTAAACAGTGAATAGTTTTGAACTTTCTATCCACCCATATTTTTGCAGCAGTATAATTATTTTTCTCTCTCTTATTTTCCTTTGATTATTCGGTTGAAACTTGTTTAGACGAAAACATTCGTGAAACTTTTCTAAGGAATAGCTAAAGTAACGCGTTAATGACACAGTATTGCGATCTTTTATGTTTGGATTTATTTCGTTTTAGAGATATGTACATCCTTTGTATACTGGCCTCCATTTCCTAAATGTTTGTGCATAAAATTGTCCAGCTGCCTCTCTCGTATACTCAAACCCGACCTATTTTTTCAAAGTTTGATGAAAATCGACAATAGTTTTGTTACTAGGGTGTTAAAATTGAAACAATTGATGGTTTTCTATATCAAACAACAGTGATAATGGCTTTGACTTTGGAACCCTGAAACATGACAATGTCAGAAGTTTTCTCAAAGTTTGACAAAAATCTATGGAAGAATGTTGTTACTCGGTGTTAAAACTTTTTGGTTTGTTTTTGTTTTACGTCCTATTAACAGCCAGGGTCATTTAAGGACGTGCCAGGTTTTAAAGGTGGAGGAAAGCCAGAGTACCCGGAGAAAAACCACCGGCTTAAGGTCAGTACCTGGCAACTGCCCCACGTAGGTTTCGAATTCGCAACCCAGAGGTGGAGGGCTAGTGATAAAGTGTGGGTACACCTTAACCACTCGGCCACCGTGGCCCCCAAACTGAAACAGTTGATGACTTTCTATATTAGAAATAGTGACCTTGTACTTGACCTTGGAATCCTGAAACACAAGAATGAGGTACATATCTAAAATAAACCGGGACCGGACGGAATAGGACACGTGACGGGACGGACATGGACAACGCTATAGCCCCCCCCCCCCCCCCCCCCTATTCTATGGGTGCATGATAAATAATAAATCTTTGATTCGGTCTATTCTACCGACCTGTTAGGATCTTAAATAATGTCCTCACACTTTGACCTCGGTCAATATTTGAAGGTGAAGGTGACAGCAGATGATAAGAAACACGTACATTATTTATCTCTAGTCAGAGTTGTCGTTCCTTACACTCACGAAGTGCACCCTCACTTGTAATTAGTGAGTGCAAAGAACGACAACTCTGTGTAGAGATTGGAAGAGTGATATGTTAAGTGAATGTGTACACATACTTTTCGAGATAGCACTATTTTATTTGGTGTATTCATATTGGGTATTGATAAAAAGCATGGCGTTGAGTAAAACATTTCAAATAATCATACACGTAGTTAAGTACAAAGATAAAATTCGGTGATACTGTATTTATGCCCCACACAACCAGATAGAGGTCATACAGTTGTAATTAATGCAATGGAAATAAAGAAACCTTTAAACTTGATATGGTAATCCAATGTAAGTACGGCCCTCACACTCGGACAGAATTCCTTGAATTTATCGTTATTGAATAGACTAGCGTTTTGAAAGACTGTCCTGGGTTTACTGGTTAATCGTGTATTTGCTGACGTCACAACCGCGAGTTTAATTAAACAATCGCGGAATGGTATTTTTAAATTTACATACAAAGTCGGTTTGACATTAATTTTAGACTAGATAAGTTCCCCAGATGTGGAGAATCCGAAGTAAATACAATGTAAACTGTATAGCCCATGAATGTTTAAATACATTATTTAATTATTTGACAATGACGTAGTGTTTACGTAAGTGGCTTGCTTTAGCCGTATGTGCACGCGCTAGCAGATAACGGGGTATTTTGGTCGGATATTATCCGTGTCTGGGAGAAGTTGAAAGCTCCGTATAGCCATGTCTAAGCTAAGACCATACGGACTATGCGACCATTTGACATTTCCGACCGTGTTTAATTTGAAAGAATTATCCGTTACAAAGACAGATGTCTTCCATAAAATACAAATACACGATAACCTTTGTTTCTTTGGAAGCTAGAATTATTGGTCCTGGAGTTAAATGCGCGCCACAATTCACGCGCAAGGCTTCTGTTTAATTGTAACTAACCCTATCAAACGTCGGTATGACTCCTGGCCGGTAAGTCAAGCTGATAGGCAAGCGCCTGTGTGATAACGACCAAGCGTCTGTGAGATAAAGACATCCCTTTCTTTCAGAGCCTTTGTCACGCGTGTTACAGATATTGAACAGATTTTATATAACCTTTTATTAAAATTTTTAATGTTTAAAATTTCAATTAGGAAAACCAGAATGAATAATTGGCAATAAGAGTACAACAAAATGTAGCTATAATTCATTCACCTGTACGAGGAAAAGATGTAAGGACGATAATTGAACAAAACAGATTTGTTGGCTTGTAGATATTTTCACATTTTCTTCACAAATCTTTCTTACTTATAGAAAGAAACATAGGAAATGCCTTACTTTTAATAATTTATAACAAAAAACTAGATAAGTATAAGTATGATTCTTATTTTGCCAGTGCTGTATACAACATAAATGTGCCCAAAGGAACACCTTTCGTTAAATCAAGTCAAGATGTTGATCAGTTGGTTTTCGCTATCTATTTTCGCCATCCTTGTGTCAATGTGAAACGGTAATAAAACTTCTGTTTTGCCTCGTAAACCGAACAACCAGGCCTCCATTAGCTGTCTCCCCCAACGTCTCTATCCAGTCCCGGCATTCCTCGCGCGCGCGCTGGTACTCCAAGAATTTGTGACGCGTCCCATGATGCAATAGAAACCATTTGCATAAAATCTCGTCTGCCCACTTCACGTGCATTTGATACAGAAGGAATGCGTGACATGCGTCTCGTGCCAAAGTCAATTCCAGTTTCTCAACATCCTCCGCGTTTCGTCCCCCCAGTTATATTCCATCCTCCACACCATCGTCTGTGAAGAGTTAATATACCAATATTTCATCGGAACAAAACAACATACTATAACGCGGCCATCTTTACACGCGTACACAGTCAGTAGTAAACTCGCCACTCTTACAAAAGGAAATCAAAGTATCTTAACCATCACCAGGACTGTCAATCTTATCCGGTCATTGGCCGTCTCCATTTTGTTTTTAAATTTTCTACTCGTTTTGATGAGTGTTCACCAGTTAAGCGCAGTAAAATTTCCCACGTGCGCTATTTTGATAAATTGTAAGCTTGATATTGACTTGGAAGGCGATGGAGTTTGAACGAAATTGTGGATAGTTTATTCTTAATTAGTCAGCATATTCTTTATAGTGATATTTAAATGGAACATGGGATAGTGTATATCAATATTAAACAACAAAACAAAAAGAAAACGTGATGTATTGTTTTCGAAAAAAATAGGTTATGGAGTTTTTTATAACTCGTGAAGATAATGATAATATGTATGTAATGAAATTGGTATGAATATGTGTCCATTATTATATACAAATTTACTGTAAACAAAATCTGACATATTAACTCATATTTCATTTCCCACTTCTGCTATCTTTATCATCTCCAATTCTATAGTTTTGTCCCGTTTACAGCCATGTTATTGAAGTAACCGATAGCTACCGCACTGACCATTGGTCATTTCGCGTACAATGGCATTGTTTTACATAACAATCAAAGCTTTTTTTTTATTCGGAAATATAAGGTTTATTCATAATCGAAAAGTGTGATAGCCGTGGAGAGCTCCAGTGGAAAACTTCTTGTCACGCAACCGTATTGTACATTGAATATGACCTTGACCTTAACAAGGTCTGTATTTTTCTCTCCCAAGACTGCATCACGTCTATCAGTGACATTCCAGCTACTTAGTAATTACGTCACAGCACATGTATTTGACGTACGTATACATGTGTGGTAGGACTAGATAACGCACGATATGTATAAAGGTCAACTATGAAAACACATGTATGGCACATGCGCACTGGGGTGTTTCGGAGACATATTTAATACAGCGGGTATATATGTATCATAATTATAGTGATCTGTGTTCAAGACATTTGAAATGTAGAATATATTAATGAAAAATCACAATGTTCACTGTACAATACAACAAAATACAGGGAATCGGTTAGTATAATTTAGAGAAGTTGTGCCTAATTCTCTTATATAAAAAAAAACAACAAAAAAACAAAAAAATTGAAATCAAAACAGAAATTATTATACAGTATACATTTGTATTCCGATAAATGCAATGAACATGATATAGAAAATGACTATATACAATATACTCCGATATATATAATATACAACACAACACAGAAAATTACTATATACAATATACTCCGATATATATAATGTACAACACAACACAGAAAATTACTATATACAACATACTCCAACATATACAATGTTCAACACAGAAAATTACTATATACAATATACTCCAATATATATAATGTACAACACAACACAGAAAATTACTATATACAATCTACTCCGATATATATAATGTTCAACACATAAAATTACTATATACAATATACTCCGATATATATAATGTTCAACACAGAAAATTACTATATACAATATACTCCAATATATAGTGTATACAATCTTCTACACAGAAAATTACTATATACAATATACTCCGATATATATAATGTACAACACAACACATAAAATTACTATATACAATATACTCCGATATATACAATGTTCAACACAGAAAATTACTATATACAGTATACTCCAATATATATAATGTTCAACACATAAAATTACTATATACAATATACTCCAATATATATACAATGTTCAACACAGAAAATTACTATATACAACATACTCCAATATATAGTGTATACAATCTTCAACACAGAAAATTACCATATACAATATACATATGTACTCCGATATATATAATGTACAACACAACTCAGAAAAATACTATATACAATATACTCCGATAAATACAATGTTCAACACAGAAAATTACTATATACAACATACTCCATTATATACAATGTACCACACAAGTAAAAAGCGGTAATAAATGAAACAACATCAATCAAACGGAATATGTAAAAACACGTATTGATGTATTGGTACACGCATGATAATGTGGCTATGGTTATCACCGACAGCTTTTAAAGAATTCAAAATGTTGTATATGTTTCAAAAAGAAGTTAAATCGTAATATACAATTTACTCCGATATACAATGTACAAACACAAAAAAAGGTCACTTTATTTAACAGACCCCGACTCAAACCTGAAAACAAAACCTAGCATGGTATCGCCATTATCGGTGTTGTGGCATGTTACAGTTCATCAACTCACGCAGAACTTCTGTTTCTGTATATATATATATATTTTCCGGAAAAATGGACCGGACATGATACATATCTTACTTAATACCCTATCTGAACTTCTGACTGAACCCAGAGGTCATGTGATGCTAATTGGAAACACAGCGCGAGCTTGCATTTCGCGTTGTGTACAAGATGTGTCAATCGTGGCGGTCTTGTTCTGATGGCTATCTCACGGACTATTGAAAATGTCGTATTAATGAGTAGCGTCAGAGGGATGTATGTCCGGATCGGGTGTCAGCAGGACGGATAAAAACAAAACAGTACAGCATTGGCTGATCAGGATTATTGAAGTGAAATTCAAATGAGTCTAGGGCGATTTTGTAATATTTTTCTTCTAAAATTGAGTATATCATTTTTTCTTCTAAAATTGAGTATATCATTTTTTTCATCTGAAATTGAATATATAATATTTGTATACATTTCTTTCCTAAAATTAAGTTTATAATTTTTGTATATATATATTTTGTTTCTCGATAAATGTAGTATTTAATTTTGAATGCGGTTTTTTTCTTCTTTTTCTAAAATTGAGTATATATTTTCTCTGAAACTGACGCGGTCACCTTGTCTTACCGTCGGCAATATCAATAATGTTAGATATTTAAATACATTGATATTCCCAACGTGCAGTAACAAGATTTAATTTACACATCTACATTAAGAGAAACTTCTGCTTTCTTTATTTTATCTAATTTTCACCTTTTTATAATGTGGGAAATCTCTGCTTCCCTTATTCTATTTAATTTACACATCTGTATGAAGAGCAAATTCTCCTTTACTTATTTCATTTCGAAACGACCCGATCGGTTGGATTGGATTCTTTTGCGGAAGTTGTGAAAACACCGTGCGTCACATCGCGAACTTCGGGTCTCGCACTCAATTCTCGCCTGTAACGAGAATAAATCTATACCATCGATCGTCGTAACGCTGATGGTTCTCCCCCTTTCGTACACATGCTGCACAACAACGAAATATGCATATCCTTGCAAAATACTCAGAGAAACCAAAGAGAAATCATAAACAGTTCGCTGCTTGTTTGCTTAATTCATCCGGGTCTTTTCTCTTTCCTATTCCTTTTTTAGTTAAATCCCTTAGTGATCACTAATCTGCCATAGCGACTGTTGTTTCAGGTTGTTTGTCGATCAGGAACTGTCGAACGGACATCAGTGTGATAAATTAAGTATGGAGCGAAGGGTGTGATAATTCTACAATCTTGTGAAATCTGTCTTCATAAAAATTTAATATTCACACCAACAGAAGGCAATTAAAAGCCAAGATTTACACCACTGGGGCCTCTAGCTCTCTGTTCCCAGACAGATCAATCGATAGCGATGTTGTGTATGTCTTCTGCTCAAACTTCGGACATTTTTGCAAACATCAGTCTCTCGAATTAGGTCACACTTCAAAACATGAGTTGCTGGTGTAATTTTTATACGCCGGTATGAAATGTTAGGATCTTCAAAATTTCTTGCCCTATTTTGACATCTTTCTGTCAAGAGTCAAGAAATTTTATTTAAAAGTCGCATATTATATAACAATTCAACATTAGCACTGTAGTGCTATTCTTGCGACAACATACATGTAGGTAAAATCAACATAATCCAGTACATGCAAAAATTATAACAAATTTAAATTATATTTCTATCACAGTTTCATATTAATACAAAAAATAATTTAATAATGGACTCTTGTAAATCTCACAAGCGTCGCTAAAGAAAAAATTAAAACACTATCAAAGTGTAATGTACATAAATGCTAACATATATATAGCTTACAATAAAAATTGACATAGTATACACTAATATAGTGTGTGTTAAAAGACTAGACATGTCGGTGAGAAAAAATTAAAGCTGAAATTTATAAGTTTATTACATAAAATTAACTTTAAGTATATTATCTTATTGCACTGTGAAAAAATGACTAAGGACTCCAGAGGGGGATCGACTCACACTGCACAATGAGTACAGATGGCATTCAGATTCTACCAATGTGTATAAGTGGCCAGAAAAAAACCATGATGGCGATCAACGCGACAGAGTTGTAGTTGTTTTATCCTATAATACCTAGTTTAACAATTACTTAATTATTCAGAAAACAAACAGATAAAATACAATTGATACGTGTAATAAGGATTCAAAAGCTTCAGTACTACAAGCTTGTAGAATAATAAATATGACAAGTTGTTAGTATCTGAGAATATTTCGAAGAGATTAGCTGTAAATGCTAGTTATTATACCTTTAATGTAAACTTAATTTACCTTACAACAATTGTTATATAAACTTATATTACTCACTCATGTTGGCCCAGATGGGGACGCTCGAGGGGTCTTACTGGGAAGGTTACCCGAGTACCCTGAGAAAACCCACGTGGTCGGGCAGGTGACCACCAATATACTTATTGAAAACCCACGTGGTCCGGCAGTTGAAATGCAAATGTGTTACCACTGAATACCACCCAAATAGTATAAGTTATAACATATGTAACATATAAAGTGTTCCTTTTTGGTTATCCTTTATAAATCAGTAGGACTTTAGAACCTGTTGAATAATGTTTTCTACCCGTTCAGTGGCCCTGCTCAATGACGCATATGGTTTGTTATTAAGATGTATGGCGATTTCAACCCCCCGCCCCCATCCCAAATTCTTTCAATGGCGCCCTTTGTATTCCCATATATATGTCATTTAATTTTTGACATTATCATGACTAATTTCTGTGGTCTTTTCATAAATTATTATATAATGTCTGAGGAATTTAGAATTTAGGTACTGATGTATCAAAGCACAAAGGAAACATATTACAACGATCACGGTTCTCTAAATATATTATAATTGTACATTATTACCCGGTGTTCTAATCACTTGACAAAGTTCGGCCCTTTAGTCCCAGGTAGGCACTTTACGACTGGTTCGCGTGTTGTCAGTATAATGTGATCGGGTGGGGTGTGCTGCTGGGTGTCTTCGGCAGTATGCTTCAGTGAGGTAGCACTATAAATCGGCAAAAGTTCCGGCCTATCACAAGGAGACTTAACACGAACATACCGCAGCCTTCCAAAACACACATACGCACTCCGTCCTCAAATTACCTTAGCTGTTAATAGGACGTTAAACAAAATAAACCAAACCAAACCAATTTTCGGCCATCATTCCTTAGGGTGACATACATTATCACCAAACAATGAAATACCAGACACTTTCTTCATGGAGTTGTTAAATATAAGACAAAATCCATTGTTTGAGAAATCTAGGGCATGTTTAATCAACATAATGGCCGACTATGGCGTTAGAGATATGACTGACAGGCTGCAGATGTTTGTTACTGAAGTACAATTTAGATACTACTTCTGACGCCGGAAATAGGCCCATAAAATAAGATAATATACCAAGGACATGTTTCACTGGAGAATGTATAATTATTCATCTGGATCATTCCTCCTCTTCATTATCAAGTGTTTTACGCCGCTAAATAACGAACCTATATACATAATATTGCGTAATTTTATGAGACAGCGTTCAAAATGTGTTGTTAAATATGTTTTCATCATCAAGTGGACGCAAACCTGTTTCTTGCTGCTTCATGCTAGTTTTAAAATAGGCAGAAAAGGTTGGTAAACCCGTTGTCAGTTTATTGTGAACGGGTGATTTGGCATGCTACCGTGTCCAAGGGAGGTATTTCAGTGTGACTGCACTTTAAAAACTGGTTCCTTCATTTGCGGACTCAGTCCTTTGACGACCCAATCGTTAAAGTTAATTTTGTTGGATTTTGTATTGTTTAACGAAAGTATGCACCTTGCGCTCGTTTTTCTATGTGAGCACATGTGTGCAGTGTAGATGTGTGTTTTGGGAGGTATCCAGCAGGATATCTCACCCGATGACATACTACTAACGGGCAAACCAGCCGTCCTTCTCCAAAAATATTGACCGTTAAGCTGGGGTAGCAACTACTTTTTAAGAGATTCTTTTTTTCCGGTCCAGTGTACAGAACCCAAAGGAAAAAACTCTCACTTAAGGACAATAGTGAGGTTGTGTCGAAGAAGATATTAGTGGGAAAAAAGTCATTCCGAAAGAAAAGAAAAGTTCCAAAATGAAGTTGCCTCTTACGAATCATGCGGTGGGGACAGCAGGTACAGTTCTTGCGCCCTAGGGCAGCTCATTGAGTTAAGACTTTAGTACCAAACAAAATACCACCACCTTAACACTATCTACATCATCACGTGACTATCTACATCGCCAGGTAGCTATATGTACCTGCATCACCATTTCACAATCTTCACCCTGTTTACATCACCAAGCGACTATCAATATACAATATATACGTAATCAATCTTTGGTTTTTCTCAGTCTCTATGACTATAGTGTTGCCATTGACTTCATGGCACTCCATTGTTCTTTGGGGGTACCAAAACCTTTCAACAACCATGCATTTGTCTAGTCAATTGGTGAACGTCTGATTGGTCAAGTAATTAGTTGAGGAATATGCATGAGGGAGGCGCGCGGGACGTCCATCAATGGTCGTGTGTCATGATTGACAGAATGGGCGTGGCGAATTCACTGATAACAGAAAGGAAAGCAACATAATTAATATGGATGAAGTTAAGGCGAAGCAAACATCGTAGCAGGGTTTATGGAACACGCGTCTTTGATTATCTCAATATGCCGCTCATATTACAATTGTTCTCGTCGCCGCTTGGGAATCTATGATCCAATGCCTGACTGTCCGCTCGCAATGTGTATACGTTCTTAATCAAATAAATCTTACATACCCACAGTTTGGGGATGCGAATACCAACTTCACCGAGTTTACAAGTTAGAAAAACGTTATAGGCGATGCGCAGTTTTAAGAAAACATATTTATTTAGCTTAGTATCGTTCATTTTAGTATAGTTTAGTTTAGTTTTGGTTTACATCTGATAAACAGGTAAAATGTTGATTGGATTTGTATCAATCTTATTCAAATCTAGATTGTCATTCTCACTAAGTTACATGGACATCTGACGACATCGCATAAGGGGTCCCGTCAGGATGACATTTGTTATCTCAATATTTTACTTTCAGGTCGAAATTGCATCTGAAGCTAGCCATTTCGGTCAGCATGTATATAGCTATGCTTCGTTGGACGAAATGACTTGAAACAGATTGACAGATTATGCAAGCTATGCACTCTAGTCATGCTTTTCGCACATACGAAATTCACTTCGAAGATTATGTAAGTAGTAATTTGATTGGTTAATCCAAAAGGTCATCCTGACGTGACCCCTTATGCGAAGTCGTTAGATGTTTTGTAACGTAGTGAGAATGACCATCTAGATTTTAATTAGATTGAGATTTGTATAACAAGTTGTCAACAAACAGCCTGGTTGACCTTTTCCAAGACATGGTCAACGCTAAGCCGTCAGTACTTATTAATCAGGCTATCGGAAACTACGTGTTTTATGTATTAGACAAAAACTGAGACATATTATGAAAGGAAACAGTATTTTTTAAATATGAAATTTAATCCAATGCCACGCTTTACATATAAATATGGAGATTCTACTTCATAGACGACCCCGACATTGATATCACATTATGTCATGTTCTTAAAATGAGAACCAGTGCGATACGAATGGATCCACCTGACTATATCATCGAGTATTTTACACGGCCAACTCCATAATTATTATGCTTTGGTTTGTTTGTTTTTGTGTACCGTCCTATTAACAGCCAGGGTCATTTAAGGACGTGCCAGGTTTTGGAGGTGGAGGAATGCGGGAGTACCCAGAGAAAAACAACCGGCCTACAGTCAGTACCTGGCAACTGCCCCACGTAGGTTTCGAATTATTATGCAGGAAAAGAATAGTTTCAAATGATTTCGTCTCGTCCAGCATAAACACATATATTATTACATGTCAGTTTTGTATCAGATGCCGATTGGTCAACATCAGATCACGTGCTATTCCATGCAACATCAAATTACATTCGGTGACAATGATAAAACATCGTATTGCACGCTCGTGCGAGCGTTCTGTGACGTCGCTTTATTTCAGCCAATTAGATTTGTCAAGACACATTCTGTCCAGTTGCGAGAGGGTGCAATATGCTTTAGCAGTTGGATAAGGTGTCCCGACACTTTATCACAAGCCCTCTACCTCTGGGTTCCGAGATCGAAACCTACGTGGGGCAGTTGCCAGGTACTGACCGTAGGCCGGTGGTTTTTCTCCGGGTACTCCGGCTTTCCTCCACCTCCAAATCCTGGTACGTCCTTAAATGACCATGGCTGTTAAAAGGGCGTTAAACAAAAACAAACCCAACCAAAACCAAACTTTAGCAAGGAAACGGTATTCGTGACATTGTGGTGAATATTATGGAATAAGATGCAGTTGATTTCATACCTTTCGTATTCTGTGCTCTAGTTTTGATAGCGAAATATAATAAAACAGTTATGATACTCTGTTTCTATCGATATGAGGATTTATGGAGCTTAGACTAATATCAACCTAGGCCGATTGGTCATCATCATACCGACATAAACAAAGGTGTCATAATTGTATAACATATTTACGAGGGCTGATTGATAAGTTATGAACGTCCTATTGAAGGATTTGAATTTTGCTGGACATATTGTTTTATTTTTCAACGTAATCCCCTTCAGTATCAATACACTTTTTCCATTTGTGTTAAAGGGCCTCAATGCCACTTATATAGAACTCCTGTTCTTGGCTGTTCAGAAAGTCCTCCACTGTTTGCTGGGTTAGGGTTAGGGATAGGGTGCATGGAAACGCTGTTTTCAGTTTAGGAATTAGACGAAAGTCTGATCTGGAGCGAGATCAGGTGAATAAGGCGGATACTGAATCAATTCAAAGCTACAATCGTAAATAGCAGCCATGGCAATGACAGACTCTTTCACACTAACCCTTACCGGTTTTGTCCATTTTGCAAAAGTCGCTTGTCTTATTTTCTCTAGAGTGCTACCTCGTCGATATAAACTAACCAAATGAGGCCAGTCCTCAGGTACACGGCCCAATATAGTCAGAGAAGAGAAGGACTTAAAAAGAACATCCTTGAGTACCTCCTTCAATACGAGGTCCACAACATATCAATCAGCCCCCGTAGGTACGGGTCACAACAACAGACGGATCACTATCGGTCATCTTGATCCTTTGAGTCTGATTATCTAAAATTGTACAGCACTACAATTGTGTAATTGTACACAATCCACATATAGTACCTGATAGAGTTACACATGATGATTTTTTTTCCATAAAACAATACTCATATTTAATCGGCCGTTGTCTTTGTTCCATGTCTTTGTCAAAGTAAAATTGCATAGGCCACATCCATTTCCGGAACTAATTGCCCCCCCCCCCCCCCCCCCCCAAAAATGTCGGCATCATCAAAGAATAAAATCGTTTGATCTTACGCTTTCAACTTCGTCTTGGGAAATTATTTACCAATAACGGTTACAATACAAATAACGGAAATAACAATATGAAAATTAAAATTAAGAAAAGCTTTCAAACGCTTAGGCGATCGCCAATTTTAACTTACGGGATGCAGGGTTTGGTTTAATTTGCAGGGAAATCTTCAATTTTGAAAACATATTTTACCAACTACCTTTGAAACACCTAGTGGGATTTTATTAGCCGTATCTCCTGTTTGGGTCAGGACTGAAATCAAACGAGCCATGCAGCAAAGTACAGTCACAGCAAGATTTAAAACATTCACCGAAAACAACTTCCAACAACGGAAGAAACAACACGAAATGGGGAGCAAAAAATGTTTCAAGGTACATGTAAGTTATTATATTGAAAGGGAAAATCTGCCTTCATGATGAATATTTTATGCCCTAGCCTAGACTCGAACCTTGATCTCTCCATGAAAATAGAAACTTGCTTTTAGGCTACCAAGACGGTGAAGCATTCATATTAAACGCAAAATATTATTTACTTCTGAAATGTCGTTTTATTTGGTGCGTTCATGATCATCAGAATATCAAACCTGCATGACATATGGTCGTTCGAACATTGATAGAGCAAGAGATACTGCTTTAAAACAGATCCAATTATGTATACAATATAATTCAGATGGAAACGAAATTTTTGTAGGGAGATTCATAGTTTGAAAACATTTTTATCATTCCCGGATGCAACTTAAAAATCCTAGCCAAAGCGTTTTACAAGTCATTGTTCATTTCTCATAGTTTATGGGTAAATATGTTATTGTATTCCACGACTTCAAAATATTTTTTAGTATATAAAATTATCATGGCTACCAGGCCAAATTACCTCCTGCTCACTAACAAACGAAAATTTTGAGTCCGTTAAAAAAAATTCATGTATTATTTTCAATGAAATCCGAGTTTAACATTTAATCAGACTGGAACTTCCGGTGGAGGTCAAATATCCAATACGTACTTTATTAATACGGCCACGTGAGTAAACACGTGTTCTAAAGCACGGGAGACCTCGTAAAACAAATTTTCGACGTGATCAAGTGTAAAGTGGAGCCAGACCACCCAGCCTACAGGCGTAGCTACCCTCCCTATCTAACGGTCAATATAGAACTAACTACAACTCCTAATTTTATACAGCAGAAAATTCTTAACTCACTAATGCCAGTTTTATCGTCATAGCCTTGTGCTTAAATGAATTCCATAAGATTTCGCCATCAAGTCTCGATGGTCGTAACCTGTAATAAGCGTTAAACTAATGCGCATGCGCATCAGCTTGAAGAGTCAGCAGGACCCCTAACTGACCAGTGATAGATTCCAAAACAAACCTGCGTAAACGCCTTGACCCTAGTCATGACAGTCAGGTTCAATTAGACGAACTTTGAACATGTAAGGTAGACCTTAAGATCTCAATATTCTGGAAAAGATTTGAAGACCTGTCGACATGATGATAAAATGTTTTGTCTAAATTATTGAAAATTGGATATTTAATTTGTATGTGATTTTTTCATTGCATTTTCGCTGCATTACAGTGTTTTTTGAGTGCCAGATCTACAGAAATGACCACATCATCTGAAACACTGTTTTCATACGACCTCATATTAACACAGGGGCGTGGTTCGCAAGGATCACAGGTCAAGCCCCTGTGATTTATGATATGTTAATTTTAGTCAATATCATGTGATTTCATAATGAAAATTCTAAAACCTCTCGTGAAATCTGTAAACATTCGTGTTAAATTTGTTAAAACTACAGAAATAAACTGAAATTGCTTTTCAGTTACAAGTCATAAACGACCTATCTTTGGGAGATTTGGCATGTTTATCATGCTATAGTTTTGTCAGTGATACCGACATGTCTGCAAATAATTAACGGTCTTTGTTTATCTATGCCATAGTTTGGCTATATACATGTAATGACGTTCAGTGACCGGTACGGTCCGACCCACTCTAACTAACCACACGATTCCCTATGGTCCACTAAGATATTATATGTTATGACCGTCAGTTTATTTCTAGACGAGGGTCATCAATTAGGTACCCCAACACAGCGACACGAAAGGTCTAGAGTATTTAGGGACATAAAGCAATGCTTAGATGATATTTTTACACATGTTCGTGTGGACTAGATGACCCCGGTTTCCCCAGTTTAAGTTAATTTTACGTCAAAATCCTTATATGGTAAATTCATTTTAGATATATCTATTTTGAAGTATGTCTCTATTTTATTGAAAAGTATGTATATCTATATTTAGACTGATATCTTTATCCTGTTGAACTGAATGTTTATCTATATTTAGACAGATATTGCTATACTAAGGACATGTATTGTCCTGTTGCACTGTATGTTGTTTATCCAAAAAAATACTAATTTACATCAATTTTTCTCAAAACTGCAGTCGGATTTTTCCAGACAATCGAATGTCCATATCAAACGGGGAAACACTTTTTACAATAGTCCTTTATGTGATAAAAACATCAAACTGAACTTTCTATAATACCTTACTGTAATAGCAAAATAAATTCTGTTTAATACATTCCATAGCAAAACATACCGAGGCAGCCAATCTCCCAGATTTCATCGAGGTCCCCTGTCAACGGCTCACAAATGTACGACAAATCGTGACGCTATGTCTTCTTTCTTGCATTATAACATCATGTAACATGATGGAGAGTTATATGCAAATCTTAATTTCCCCTATTGTCGTTTGCAAGCCGTGTTCTGATTTGTCAGAATCAGAAAAAGTGATATTTTTCGAATACTATTTTTCGATATTTGAATGGTGAAAATATAAGAAAAATCCTTATCGACAATAATTTTGTGAAGCGATCAGAAGAATATTACAACCCGTATGCGCTTACAACAATAGTAGTTCAGTTAGTATTGTTTAAACGTCCTTTCAACAGCTTAGCTTATCTAAGGATGTCCTCCCTGTAAGCTAGATGTATGAAGTGTGTGTGATTTGGGAGCCAGGAACTGGCCAATGGGCTACTATTTCGCTAATGAAATTCCATTTCATTTGCCCCTCCATTTCATTCTGATGTTGCCAGAAAAGACATGCCTGTCTCGGCGATATTTTACGTGTCGCTTTTTCTGCATCGGACTTTGCTGTACCAGTTTTATTCTGCGACATTTCTTTGCGGGTAACATTTTAGGAATAAGGAGCAGTTGGTTCCACTTGATGGCTGATACTTTTGTCACGGCAGATAAACACAATGAGTTATATAATTTATCTTCTGAACAAACCGACATTGTAGTGTGTAGCACACATGCATATCTATCAAAATTCTTCCGCCAGTTGTCCATCTTCACATTCTGAAAACTACCCCTGGTTTTAATTAGATTTGTTGGTCTTATCAGTATTCGGCACGTCCGGGCGTTATTAGTTTAGCCGTTAAGATATATGCCGTCGCCCGCTCGTCGTTAAACTCGGATCAAGGACGGGATGTAAAGAACATTTACAGATAATGTGGGGCGATTTAATTAAACTGCATGGAATTTATGTAGTTGCTAGCGGATGAAAACAGTAACATAATTAGTGATTGAATGCTATTACATCAACAAAATGAAAAAGAAAAAAAAAAATACGCACTATGTTAAGTTGTATCAGTCGGCAAACCCGCGTATACTTTCCCCCCGTCTTTTCTCTTTATCACCTTCTAACTTTATTCGACCTCCTTTTCTATCTTTTTGCCAATTCTCTCTGTGATTCGATTGTTAATTGTTGGATGTACAATACTGGCAGTTCAAAGTCACTTTGACATCCATGCATTTACACAGTCGCGAGGATGTTCAAATCAAAATTAAAATTGGTATACGTTCCCAAAAAGACATAATTACGTTCTTTGTTTTGTTTTTCTATTGCTTCAGTCCTTAAAATAGCCAAGGCAATTTAAGGACGGCTTTCCCAGTGTTTGAGATGCAGGCGTTTGTTTTGGGTGGCATCTTTCAAACTTTCAAAAACAAATTGCGAAGACGCAGTTTAGCTAAAATGAAGTAAACTGCGAACAAAAAAAAACAAAACAAAAAAAATGGATGTGGTTACCAAAACGCATTAAGTGAACATAATTTGACAACACATGGTTTGAAGACATCCAGGTTTATGACCACGAGAAAGCTTAATGGTGGACATCGCGATCTAATTTGGAAAATGTCTTTTTCCTGATACGATATGAGTCTGACATGTTCGATGATTGTTATGCTTAGTAGTTCTGTTGCCATCATCATAGTACGTATTTTCAGAAATGTGACGCAACTCAGATTTGGCCTAGATCTATGTAGCGGGCGTCGTCGGGGACTTGGTTTTCTCCTTAAACTTTTAACAATTTGGAGTTGGAATTACATGTATTCCATGCAATGTTTTAATTTGGGTAGTTCAATTTTGTTTAATATACAGCTAAGGTCATTCACATGTCAGTACGGCCTAACTGTATGTTCTCCCTGCAGGTAGGGCGTAAGAATTGTACCTGCTGCCATCATTGCATGATCGTAAGAAGCGACTAAATTTGGGATCTCATATTTTCTCTTCTTTCTAAACAACTTTCTTTCCCTAATGTCTCCGTTGACAGTGCCTCACTTTTGGCCTTTAGTTGAGCGTTCGCCCCTGTGAGGAAGGCTTTGGGTCCTCTCACATGGATGAGACATACCAGAGTCTTTTAAAAATGGTAGTTTCTACTTCTGCTTACCGCTCAGCATATTAGGGGATGGACGACTGGTTCGCCCGTTGATAGTAAAATTTAACCGGGTGGGATGGTTTGGTTTGGTTTGGTTTATTTTGTTTAACGTCCTATTAACAGCTAAGGTCATTTAAGGACGCCCCCCGTGCGTGCGACGTGCATGCGTGTGTGTTTTGAGAGGCTGCGGTATGTTTGTGTGAAGTCTCTCCTGTGGTAGGCCGGGACTTTTTACCGATTTATAGTGCTACCTCACTGAAGCATACTGCCGAAGACACCCAGCAGCACACCCCACCCGGTCACATTATACTGACAATGGGTGAACCAGTCGTCCCACTCCTAATATGCTGAGCGATAAGCAGGAGTAGCAACTACCATTTTTAAAGATTCGGGTATGTCTCGGCCAGGGGACAAAACCCAAAGCCTTCCTCACAGGGGCGAACGCTCAACTAGAGGCCAAAAGTTTTCAAGGGAGGCATTAGGAAGAAGAAAGTTGTTCAGAAAGAATGAAAAGATAAGATCCCAAATTTAGTCGCCTCTTACGATCATGCAATGGGGGCAGCAGGTACAATTCTTACGCCCTACCTGCAGGGCAGACTGGGGAAGCCGTCCTTAAATGACTTTGGTTACAGAAGTATAGGTTTGGTTAGTTTTGACGATGGAATGACACCTTTAAAAATGCATGCCATTGAATTACCATTTGTGTGAGGAAATCATGCCGATTTATTTCTTACATATAGTTTCTATAGAAAATACTCTCCCCTGCGTTTATTAGAAGTAGGAATATTTCTATACAAAAGTACAAATTAACTAAAAAAAATTTGTATGCAAGTTCATTCACAAGTTTTGTATTTATATCAATTTTGTATATCTATGTTTGAATAAAATATTCATTTATTTTATTTTTATGTATGTATTCATAAAAATCTGCATATTGATTTTGTGTTTTTACAACTCATTGTGTATATCTTTGATTTGGTTTGGTTTATTTTGTTTAACGTCCTATTAACAGCTAAGGTCATTTAAGGACGGCCTCCCGTGCGTGCGACTACATGTTTGTGGTGAGTGCGTATGTGTGTTTTGGGAGGCTGCGGTATTTTCGTGTTAAGTCTCCTTGTGATAGGCCGGAACTTTTGCCGATTTCTAGTGCTACCTCACTGGAGCATACTGCCGAAGACACCCAACAGCACACCCCACCCGGTCACATTATACTGACAACGCGCGAACCAGTCGTCCCACTCCTTTTATGTGTATATCTATTTCTGAACACATGTGACAGCGTTTCAACTCTCCGACTAAGACAATAAACGTACATTTGCAGTGAGTAGGGATGGTCTATGTTTTGTGTTGAAGCCAAATGCTCGTCATTTCCAATAGTCCGTGCTTTTTACACTCCCACATTGTGATACATGGTATTGGTCATAACTTCCAACTGAACCAATCTATTAACATGTCCAACACAGCTATGTTAATAACGTACGCGTTTTTCATCGCGCTTCTACCGTGTTCTTGACACACGAGTGTCCAGTTTAACTCAGGACACAGAGCGTCTGGTATTTTCAATTAAATTTGATTTTTCGGAATTCGAAACAGCACATATCTTTCATTATATATGTCTCGAGACCACGAAGCGCGTGCATATGTTGGTTGCATGCACGCGCGATAGTTTTCTGTAACGATATATCCTTACTGCTCACTGCTCTTAAGAAGGTAGCGTGGCCGAGCGGTCTAAGGCGCTGGTTTAAGGCACCAGTCTCTTCGGGGGCGTGGGTTCGAATCCCACCGCTGCCAGATCATTTTTATTTGCTTCATGAATCTATTGATTACCATTATGTACTTTTATAACATAATTTGATTTCGTGGGTGTTTTTTTGTTTTTTGTTTTACATTTGTTCATTTCAAAGTACATACCCGAACGTCTCCAATAGAATGTGTATACTACATCTTGCTAATAAATAAAAATACACTCTCGTAGCATTAAAGTATATAGATTTAGTTTGGTGTAGTTCATTTCAGAACGGTCTCTCCTGTTCTCTTCCGTGTTCCGAGATGCGTGCTTGAGGTGAATGCGTGTGTTTTGGCAAGCTGCAGAACGTTTGTGATCGTTTCCTTTTGAAACCGTGGAACAGATGTTGAAAGTAGATCAAGGTCATTTATTTGAACAAACCTGGCAGCCTTTCATCCCAGCATGACACTTTCTCTTGGATATTGAGAAGTTTCTCTAGAAATGTTGATGCCAGGAGGACAGACAGCTTGTAGATGGAAAGGACTGACTGGTGGGTTGCATTTTTTTCTTTTCACGACATGCGAGGTACAACGTGCAGTCTTTATTTTGAAACATATTTCACTTTTATTTCCGTTCATTCCGTCGCTAAAAAGTACATGCACATCAGGATCTAATGATGAATTGTGGGAACAAACACAACTTTACATTACATTTCATCTCCTATAGCTGGCGAAGATATTTTATCGGAAGGAATTGGGAATTCACCCCACAAGTACATCTCCATGAGTACGGACGGACGTCGGATCACGGATAAGCTCATTTGCTCTTCAGACAGGTCAGCTAATATCATCTCTTTATTTTAATTTTTTTGTTTTGGAAAATAACTCACTAGATCAATAGAAGCTTCTGTTATTTAGCTCCGAGACCTCCAACAATGCCAGATATCACCATCCAAGAATTTGTTATTTTCTTTAAAACAAACATTGTACGAATCCACTAAACATAATTATTTGAAGGTTTTGGGTTTTTATAATTCTGGAATAAGGTTTACCGTCCTGAAAATACATGTGTTTACTTCGGACCAAATCCTCCTCGGGTAACTTTCATCTTCAACTAAATCTTGTTCTGATCAACACTTGTCTGGAATCGGCGTTTCTCAAGCGCTTGACATAGTTTTGAGAGTAAATACAAGATTTAAGCGATTTTCAATGTTTACATGGGGATTTCCGATTTTGGATCTGTTTGCTATTAAACGAAATAGTTTATTTTGAAAAAGCTGTTTAAGTATAAACTATGAAGGAGTTATATAGAATACGGGTGATGTCTGTCGATTTTATCGTCCTTGTTAGCTTAAAACATATACATTTGCTTGATCTGCTGGTTTTTTTTTAAATCAATATTATTTTTCTTTCACCTCAATACATATCAAAAACACATCAACCATTAAAAAAAAATGAATTTAAAAAATAAATTATTGTGAGGAATATCATTTTAATTTTCCAACATTAAGCTTGCATTGGCTTATAAGCTAATTCAGTGCTGCATGTGAGACGAAAGGAAATGATTTTAACCCAAGGTCTATGTTCCCAGTACTTGAAGGTGTTTAACATTACATTTATCTAACGATTTCTTCTATCAATGGAAGGTGGTTAAGCAGCCGTCTAGGAACCAGAGTTAACATATGAGAAAATAGAATACGTAAAAATTTCGTTACGTCAACTGTTCTATAAAGCGCAGTCTATGGTTTAGTGTAGGTTTTGTATATTGTTTAATGTTGTATATTTCGTTAGTTATAAGTTCTTAACGGCCCATTAAACTATAAATGGCACGAGGGCCGAAAAAGTGGCGAGTAAAAATTATGAGAAAAGTGGACAAAAGACGAAACGGCATCAAACAAACGAAACATGTAAAAATATAAGTTAATATTGGTACACTCATGATTAGTTTAAAATTAAAAATGTTGCTACGGTTACTTAAATCTTCTGATACAATACAGCTTTCGATAGTTCAAAATTGTGTATATACTAACAGTCACAAAATGAATTTTAAGACTTGTCATGCTGTTGTATTAATACAATCCAATAAAAAGTTTTGACAATTCCGATAATGTTACATCAACCGAACTTTACTTCTGGTAATAGTCAACATTAACCGAACTTTATCCCAGGTAATAACGTTATCTCAGGTAATAGTAAACATCAACCGAACTTTATCCCAGGTAATACATTTAGTAAACAATAACCGAACTTTATCCCAGGTAATAGTAAACATTAACCGAATCAAGGCGTTTGTCAAACCAAACTTCATTTTCAATAACATTAGAACAAAATTATTCATCAGTTTAAAAACAAATGGTATGGTTTTTGGTTGTGTTACGGTCCGTTCAGTTTATCTAGGTGTAACATATCTATGTCTGATGCACATATTCATTCAAGACAGGATATAACAAAAAATCTTTCAAACATTTTATGCGAGAAACGAAGAAACTGAACACTAATATTGGTAATTCTTGATAGTAAAATGCGGATCACAGGCACGACAAAATATTAGTCAAGCAATACACAAGATCTGGTACATATATTATATATATTAGATTATATGATAAAATTATGACAACTCCATCCACACCATGCATTCAAAAGGTCTATACAGTGATGTGTATTTGTGTAAACTTCTGTAAAACTCACGAAAATGGTCAAGCTTAAATGTCTTTCCTTTCTGACGTCTACCCTCTATTGTTTACCTTTCTATAAATTTTATGATCCTGCGAGGACGTTCAGCAATTAAAAAAGCAAGACAGACGGACGACAGTATGATAACAATTAACTCAACGCCGACAACGTACGAAGGGAAACAACTCGGGAATGATCTCCAAACGGACGGCTTGCCTTTAAATAGTAGGGTCTGTTTTAACGGCCCGCTATGCATAATCATTATCATTATCTAACGACTTATCAACACTTAACATGCTCGCCATGTAGAGTTTCCATATATTAGTTTCGAATAGTTTACAATATATCATTTGATGTAAAAACGTGCTATTATTCACTGTCAAATGAGAACTAAACTTTTAGCTGACAATGTACCAGATATATGATTATAGATGCATGATTCTACCCCTCCTCCCCCCTTTTTATGGTTAGAGTTTTCAAAGAAATGGTAACTGTAAGCAACCCCTAACCCTTTATCACGTTGTAATGGTTGGTGTGGTACAGTTTATTTACAGATTAGAGAATATTCCGCGCTAGCATGTCATATTTGTGTGCAATCAACTAGTATCGTTTTTAAAGATTATACATGCAAGTATAAAAGTTCAGCTTAGTCTTAAATCATTCCAGCAGGCAGGGGATAAGATTTGTACCTACAGCTACCATTGCACTATAAATCGGCAAAAGTTCCGGCCTATCACAAGGAGACTTAACACGAACATACCGCAGCCTCCCAAAACATACATACGCACTCACCACACACATACATGTCGCACGCACGGGGGCCGTCCTTAAATGACCTTAGCTGTTAATAGGACGTTAAACAAAATAAACCAAACCAAACCAAACCAAACCATTGCATGATCGTAAGAGGCGACTACATTTTTGATATTATCTTTTCTCTTCATAAACATTGTGTACTATTATGCTCTATGATGCAATCAAGTATTTTGTGTTAAATGTTTTTTTATGGATAATTCTTCAAAACAAAAAATGCAGGTATACAAAATGTTATATAACACTGGATAAAGAGATACCTGAAATAGTTTCCTTGAAAAATACTATGTTTGAACTGTTCAAAAACGAAGATTTTGTTTGAATATCAGAAGATTTAGGCGACAGATTTTTTTGACATAACCACAGGCACATTTCATTACGTACGATGCGAATAAACTTCATGTACTTAGTTTGAATTCCTGCAAAAAAAAAATCCTAACACCAGATAAAATTTTCTTATTTACAAAAAAATAAAATGATAAAATCAGCAAAATAATGACTTTGTAGCAAGTTTGAAAATTTGGTCTCTCTGACGTAACATTCTGTCCGCAGATTACGGTTGGGAAAACACCGCATTTACAATACATTTGAAAATTGCTTACAAAACTAGAAATATGTGAAGTCCCAAGTCTGTTTCTTATACGGATGGTATAATTATTTGCATGCATGCTTCGGGCGTCTTGTAATACATTGAAAGTTCACGCCGTGAGGTTTTCTGTCCGCACTCACATGTTACGTGCGTTCTATTTTGGGCACAAACTAAAGCACATTACGACGACCCGGATTTCCAATCTTAATATAGCGACTTGGAAATCACCTAGATAACTCATTCGGTGCGGACTGTCCTATATTACGTTGCATGTTACGTAATGTCTGATGTTACGCGTGATTCACATTAGAAGGTAAGATTTAATTATTTAATTATTATTAAGTTAAATTAAGATATGTATACGAAGTTTGTGTCATAAAACGATCTCAAAAATTGGACATTATTTTATTTATATGAAATTAATATTTTATCATATTATATGTTATTTGTATTTAATTTTATGATCTCCGCGGACAGCAAAGATCAAAAACCATTTTTCCCCCGTCTGTGTTACATGATAAACTAGAACTGTCGCCAGGATGACCGACTAATACCCCCGCAATCTGGACAAGTCAATGATGAATTGGAAGTATTAATTAGAGGCTCACTAAGATAACCTGTGCATGCCGATATTTCTGAAATTCAGAATGTCTGAAATATGTGTTGTTCACAATAAAGAGAATTCAGTCATACTCACATCTTTATTTAAGTTCATAATAAAGAGAATTAAGTTATACCCACAACTTTATTCAACTAATACTTTCCACGGAAGGAAGAGAGGTAGAAAGGAAAAAAATGGTCACTGTAATAAGTAGGCACTACATCAATGTCAAATCCATCTGGCAAGCGGTTGATATAGATATGGTCCAGAAGACCACTTTTTCTATGTGTGGGTGAATCACATAGCTGAACATAACCACAGTATCGGAACAATCTTAAAAGTTTGTCTTTTGATGGCCCTTTACATCATATGTCTATATTGAAATCACCCAAAGCAGTCCTTGTGGTACATTTTGGAGAAGGGTCTCTAGCTCAGGGAGAAAATCTTTAGGTGTGTGGCTTGGATTATGGTAGAGCAGAAGAATACAAATTTTCACATTTTCCTGCAGTTTTGGAGAGATGACAATTACCAAATGGTCTGTGTTTATTTCGGGCACAACATACTGTTTGACAAAATAAAGATCATGACTGATGTACATGCCAAGTCCTCCTCCTCTCCCTGATGTTGTAGTCGAAAGTTCTGAATGACTGGCTACAACAGGCATGGAACGCAATCGTAACCATGTCTCTGTGAAGCAAGCAACATGTGCATGAAAAATGAGACCATTTTCAAGAGACGTCCATTGAGGAGACAGAGAAAACATTAAAACACTGAATGATGAAGTAATCATCTTTGGTCTTCAGCAAGCTTTTCAGTTGAGATTGTACAAATTTAAAGCAAGACTTCATTCTCTTTATTTCTTCAATGGCTTGTGAGTTTACTTTGATTTTAGTTGGAGAAACTTTTTCTAGAAAAAATAGTCCTTCAATGGTTTTGGTTCTGCTGACTGCTGTGTAGAATTGTCCTTTGTGAAATGATCCCTGACATGAAACTACTAACTGATCTTCTGTTTTCCCCCGTTCTTTGTGTATTGTAACACCCCAAGCCAATGTGAGCGGAAACTGTATCCTTTTTGCTGTAATTTTTGAGTATTTTCCCAGGCAAATTTGGGATTCTGTTGTAGGTATAGGTGTTGAATTTTGCTGCTGATCTGGAAGAATGCCTCTTGATTGAAGTCTACTTCTTTTGCCAACCCTTGCATCACAAAATTTAACAAGTACATATTTAGGCTTGAAATTGTTTTCCGTTACCTCTGGTGGTGGAAGTGGAATAAAGCCCATTACGACACCTGCTGCTGAATTGACCAAACCACCTTGTACGTCTATGTTTTTTATCAACATGACACTTGCACCAGGGAGACTTTGGTAGGTAATCCTCCTGCCATATCTTTTAATGTACTGGTGTCAATGCTGGCAGTTTGATCATCCTTTTTGGAATCTTCTGCTTTGAAGATGTACACTGGCTTATCCATAGTTTCCAACTTGGCAGCATTATGTTCATCAACATGTCTGTTGTATGCAAAGATATGTGTTGCGTCTGTTGGATATAATGGGGAAGTTTTGTCAATTTCTCTGGATGACAAAGTAGCAAGGTCGTCTGATGTCTGTGATCCAGTTCTAACTCTATTCAGTATGTTGGCAAACTGAGTGTCATCTTTTTGTCTCTGACTTTCTGTGAGTTCAATGATTTTGAAATGATTACACCAAAGAGATCCATATATTGCAGCAAGCTGATCTGATGGTGGTGAAAACACTGGTTTTTGTGCTACATGAGGTAGCTGTAGAAGATCCCCAACAGCAAGGACGGATACTCCCCCAAAAGGCTCATCACTTCCCATCAAATCACACAATCGGCGATGCACTGTCAACAACATGTCAGCTCCTACCATAGATATTTCATCTATAATGATAAGTTTGATATTTCCAAGAGATTCCTTTAAGGAAGCTAACTTTTCTCCTGTCAGAGGATTTGGTTTGGTTTGGTTTATTTTGTTTAACGTCCTATTAACAGCTAAGGTCATTTAAGGACGGCCTCCCGTGTAAAGTCTCCTTGTGATAGGCCGGAACTTTTGCCGATTTAAAGTGCTACCTCACTGAAGCATACTGCCGAAGACACCCAGCAGCACATCCCACCCGGTCACATTATACTGACAACGGGCGAACCAGTCGTCCCACTCCAAATATGCTGAGCGCTAAGCAGGAGTAGCAACTACCATTTTTAAAGACTCTGGTATGTCTCGGCTAGGGGACAGAACCCAACGCCTTCCTCACAGCTCAACTAAAGGCCAAATGTGAGGCATTGTCAAGGGAGACATTAGGAAGAAGAAAGTTGTTAAGAAAGAAGAGAAAAGATAAGATCCCAAATTTAGTCGCCTCTTACGATCATGCAATGGGGGCAGCAGGTACAAGATATGTTATAGGCAGCAGCTCCTGTGGGGGCAGACTAATATATGTGTTTCTTGTTCTTGATTATTCCGTGCTAGAATGCGCGTAGCTGTCTGTACAATGGTCCTGACAAGATGACTTTTACCAACACCGGCACCTCCTGTTAGGAACAGATGAAAAGGTGGAGGTGGTGGTTGGCGATGAGCAAGTAGCATGTGTGAACACCAAGTAACAATAAACTGATGAAGCTCTTTCTGAGTACTATTCAATGAGTGTCTTAGGTCATACCATTGTGTCGTTGTCATCTGCTCAGTATATAACTCCACTTCATGCCTTGTGATTCCTATATATATGTTGACAGTTCTGGTTTGGGGTAGTTGAAATGCATCCATTATACCTGCTTATGGCTGTGCTCCTTCTTGCTTATCTTCAGCACTAGACTTTTGAACTTGTGGTGCAAGATTATCCCAGATTTCATCAGGATTTTCAATCTGCTCTAAACACTCAACTGCTGATGTCACTTCATCAGTATGTTTCTCATACAATTTCCTGTTTTCAGCAACAGTTTCTATATTCTCATTGTAACTTCATAGCTTTCCCACTTTGTCATTAAATTTTCTTCTTTTCTCCATGGGCAATAAAGGATGAGCTGTGCATGAAAATACTCCTCAGGGGTTTTCTTCAATGACCACTGATGTGACCTGATTATTGCTGGTTTGCTACGCAGAGTCATACTTCCTAAGTTGTTTTGCAGATATATTTCTTTGGGGAGAAGTTCACAATCTGATTGTTTATCTTTGAGGTCAGATGATGAAGATTTCTGAGAGTACCTGTAGTTGGATGCAAATGTTGCCAGACACAGTGATTCCTAGTCAAGAGGCCTACAGGATATCTATCCAGTAGCCCAGTCTGGAATAACTTAAGATTATTGTATAAAAATTGTTGTTTTATTTATATTTTGGATAAAAGATTTAACTATATTAGAAAATGGTTGTTAAAAGAAAAAATTAGAATGATAAATGAATATAATTAACTTAAAACATTTAAAATCAGTGCTTTGCAAAATGAACTTATACCAGCTTTTTCCAAAATTTATTTAGCAGTGTAAGTAGAGTAATTGAACTTACAACAAACACATCTGTATCATCATCTTCAAGGTTCTCAATAACCTTCAATGGTTTAAAGAGGCGTGTTCTTTGTTTGGTAAGTCAGTGGGGATAAAGACTACTTGACGTGATCCTTGCACAAGTGGTAGAGAAATTAATCTGTAGACTGCTTCCTGGGCACTGATTTCCCGGTGACTAAGGAATTTCTTCGCGACACTTTTCATTGCAGTCTTGGGTCCTAAATGTATAGCAGCTTGGCTGACACCCTTGAGAACATCTCCAAGTGTTTTTTTCAGGTTTTGAAACGTATGATGCCACATACATAACACATGCGAATGTGTTGGTAACATATTGTATATCCAAATTAGCCTCCCAAGCTTTCATAAGAATGGGGTTGTAATTGTTGATATTAATTTCTGATGGATTTCTCTTCAGTAGTACTGCTGGCATTCCCCGTCTTGTCTCTCTCCATTCTAGAGCATCCATATTGTGACCGGGTGGGGTGTGCTGCTGGGTGTCTTCGGCAGTATGCTTCAGTGAGGTAGCACTCTAAATCGGCAAAAGATCCGGCCTATCACAAGGAGACTTAACACGAACATACCACAGCCTCCCAAAACACACATACGCACTCATCACACGCATACATTTCGCACGCACGGGAGGCCGTCCTTAAATGACCTTAGCTGTTAATAGGACGTTAAACAAAATAAACCAAACCAAACTTTTCTGACACACGAGCTTCTGACAATACATCCTGTAATGATGGCTTACTGCTCTGATCAGTTTCTTTCGGGATTTTCTCTACGTCATTCAAAAGTTTCAAGTAAAGCTCCTTGACTGATGAATCAGTAATAACTTGCTCAGGTGATGTTACAACCACAGTCTTCTGAAGCGGCATTTTAGGAAACTTAAATCGACAGAGTTTCCCATGTTTACGGCATGCTGTGGAATGAGTGTGTTTTTGAACAGTCAGTAGCATATTTCTCAAATCTTCATCCTCATCAGGAAGCTGACATGTCACATAGTAATCTATAAAAGTGGACACGTCTTGTACTGTGTTATTCTCCAAGTTGGGAGAATCTTTAACCCATGCCAACATGTGGACATGAGGAGATCCTCTGTGTTGGAACTCAATTCTGTATTTAAAATCTGAGATTTCTTCGACTGGGTTTAGATTTTTGTTCAAGAGTATGTCTTTCAAGAATAACTGAACACTGTTGTCAAAGTGCCTTGCCGCAGTTATAGGGTTAGACCGAAGAAATTGAGAGCGCTCTTCAAATGTTAAATTGTCAATCTCTTCATCTGTGAGCAATTTCCCTTGCTGTTTTGCAATGACTGATATAGTATCGTGCCACTTGAGGTCAGCAGCAGACAGTGTTATAAACCAAGTGCATGGTCCTAGTTGCCTGATCATACCAAGTAAGTCGTAGAGCATCTTGTTAAAGTAGGCTGGAGATCCACGTACCTTTTGTAAAAAGTGCACACCTGAATCACTTTGTACAAGATTGTTAACTTTTTGCTTGATATCTCTCACCGTAATATTGTCATCTTGACCCTTTCTAAAAGCTATAGACAGACAGACTTGAATTTCCTTTGCCTCACACCTATACTGTGCATAAAACAGGTACTCAATGCTTTTTGCAAATCTATTATCACAATGTAACATTCTGGCTTGAAAGTATTTTTTTGAAGTACGTTTATGTGGACGGCTCATTGAGAAACCAAATTTGCCAGATGGAAATAATTGTGGAATACTCATTTCTTCACTGTGCTTGTCTTTTTCAATGGCAATAGGTCTTTTACCTTCACCTGGAGCAATACTGACTATGACATCTGCATCAGAACTAAGATCTTTTGGTTGAAGGCAAGAATTACACGGAAGCCCACTTAGATGATTTCTTTCATCGTCATCGTCATCCTTATCTTCATACTGATCATTGTTGTCCAAGTGTTCTTTCTGTTTTGTATTCTGTCCATTTGGTGTTACCACTAAAACACCACTTTATCTTCATGTGTTTCCTGTGGTTGAATACTGATAACTTTCTGAACTGAATCTCTTTGCTGACCTTCTGTATCTGCAGAACCATCAGTGATATTTGCCGTCAAGGAATTCCAAAGTTCTCGGTTTGCTGAACATTGTTCTTCCCAGTTGTCTTCTATCACAACATCAGAGTACAAAGGATTTTTTAAGCTATCCTTTAGCACCGAAAGAGGTTCCTTAATCTTGTGTGGTCTGATGTTTTGTCTGAAAACATGCCCTCTGTATTGTATTTTTCTTTTGAGTTTTACAAGGACCATGGACTGAGCTGTCTGTACACGAGGTACTACTGACAGTTTGCTCTGGTTCTATAGGAATATTCACAACACAGCCATGAATTGCTTTTTGTTTTCCACGAGGAAGAGCAAGAATTTTCATGAAAGGAATTCTTCTTGATATAAATGTAGCTTCTAAGGTTGATAAATCTTTCAACTGTTGAGGTTGCTCGTCAATGTTCATGTTTTTTGCAGGAGAAAGTAATGGGATTTGAGTTTTCTTCAATGAGTTTTTACATTGATTGCATATGAAATCTTCACAAAGGGAATTTCCTTGAATACAGGAATGAAGTAACTCATCAGAACAATCAGAATAATCTTCTTTTTTGAATAAGGTGACACTGTTTCTATAAAGCAATCTTTGACAACATGTACATACGAAAGTAGGACCATTCATGATCTGATCTTTAAAGTGCTTAATTGCAGCTAAGGCTTCAGATTGTACTGCACGTTTTTTTAGCTGTTTTGTCAGAACTTTTCTCTTTCTCTTTTACTTCAGAATCTGTTCGTTTCGCCCTTCTAGCTGGCGTTTCTCTTGCTGCCTCTTTGTTCCTAATATCAGGATTTGTGCGTTTCGCCTTTCTAGCTGGTGTTTCTCTAGCTGCCTCTTTTTCCCTAATATCAAGATCTGTTCGTTTCGCCTTTCTAGTTGACGTTTCTCTAGCCGACTCTTTAAGCCTAACATCAGGATCTGTTCGTTTCGCCTTTCTACCTGGCGTTTCTCTAGCTGCCTCTTTGTCCCTTATGTCAGTATCTGTGCGTTTTGCCTTTCTAGCTGGCGTTTCTCTAGCTGACTCTTTATGCTTAATATCAGGATTTGTGCGTTTTGCCTTTTTAGCTGGCGTTTCTCTAGCTGACTCTTTGTTCCTAATATCAGGATTTGTGCGTTTCGCCTTTCTAGTTGACGTTTCTCTAGCTGACTCTTTAAGCCTAACATCAGGATTTGTGCGCTTCGCCTTTCTAGCTGGTGTTTCTCTTGCTGCCTCTTTGTCTCTAACATCAGGATCTGTTCGTTTCTTTTTTCGTGTCCTTCTCTGCCCATTTCTGTCTGATCTCAGGATTAGTTCTGATGTACCTATACAATGTATTTGTCTTTTCCCCTTTCTTTCAGACGATATTCTGTCAATCTTTTTTTCTGAATATACTTCCTTTTCTGCTCCAGACGTTGCTGAAATCTGTTAACCTGATCTGTAAACTATCTACAAAGTTTTGGACTGTATGTGGCCTGAAAAAGAGTAACATAATGGTTAGAATATTTATTGACATTAGCATAAAAACATGCTGAATATTATATCACAATTGATTTTCATCGCATTGGAAAATTATGAACAGATTATGGACCAAAATGTTATGATGGAAAACAAAATGACCATGACAAAGAAATGAAACTTCTCTTTTTGTCGTGAAATAAGGTAATATGGTGGGAAACTTGAACTTACTAATGATTCAGTAGTAGCAGAACAAGTATTTTTAGTTGATTTGGAGAGGGCACTGATGGCGGAACTTGTGAGGGCACTACTGGCGGAACTTGTGAGGGCACTTCTGGCGGAACTTGTGAGGGCATTACTGGCGGAACTTGTGAGGTCACTACTGGCGGAACTTGTGAGGGCACTACTGGCGGAACTTGTGCGGACACTACTGGCGGAACTTGTGAGGTCACTACTGGCGGAACTTGTGAGGTCACTACTGGCGGAACTTGTGAGGGCACTACTGGCGGAACTTGTGCGGACACTACTGGTGGAACTTGTGAGGACGTCATTGCTGGCAGAACGTGTGGGGGCAGTTCTGTTGGAACTTGTGAGGGCGTCAATACTGGCGGTATGTGTGAGGGCCCTCTTTGGGGAACTTGTGAGGGTAGTGCTTGCGGTTTGGTTTGGTTTGGTTTATTTTGTTTAACGTCCTATTAACAGCTAATGTCATTTAAGGACGGCCTCCCGTGCGTGCTACATGCATGTGTGTGGTGGGTGTGTATGTGTGTTTTGGGAGGCTGTGGTATGTTCGTGTTAAGTTTCCTTGTGATAGGCCGGAACTTCTGCCGATTTAAAGTGCTATATCACTGAAGCATACTGCCGAAGACACCCAGCAGCACACCCCACCCGGTCACATTATACTGACAACGGGCCAACCAGTCGTCCTACTCCAAATATACTGAGCGCTAAGCAGGAGTAGCAACTACCATTTTTAAAGACTCTGGTATGTCCTGGCTAGGGGACAGAACCCAAAACCTTCATCACAGCGGGGAACGCTCAACTAAAGGCCAAAAGTGAGGCATTGTCAAGAGAGACATTAGGAAGAAGAAAGTTATCAAGAAAGAAGAGAAAAGATAAGATCCCAAGTTAAGTCGCCTCTTACGATCATGCAATGGGGGCAGCAGGTACAATTCTTACGCCCTACCTGCAGGGCAGTTATAGTGACCAGTTGCCATAGCAACCATAATTTTGAGAAAAATAAAGTCGCATGCACATCTACACATGAGCATTAATATTTGTGTGAAGTTTCATCAGAATTGGCCCATCGGTTTAGGAGGAGTTGTCCGGACAAAATGCGTCTACAGACAGACGACGGACGGACAGACAACCTGATTCCAGTATACTTCGTTGCGGGGGTATAAAAATATTATTTTTATGGAATTCTATCAAAATGGCACAGATGTATATATTTTTAACTTGACATTTCTAGGATGAAATTCGCATTATTTCTAATGCCTACAAAATTCTAAAGCAGTAGTAACTTGCATGAAAACAATGATTCATAAAAAATTAATGTAAAAAAGACAGAATTACCTTTATCTGTCTTTGTTACATAATTCTATAATATCTGTAAAAACTTATTATTTAAAGCTGTTTTTATTTTAATATTTACATTCGCTTTGCATTGTCACTATATAACAATACCAATGCCAGTTCCGTGTTATGAGGCCATAACACGGGCGTAGTGATATGCAAAATACATGTTGGTGATTAGCCTAGCTTTCTGACGTCTTTTTTTCTCAACGTCAACACATCTGAAAACGACGTCACAAAAACGTCACCGAGAAAGAACGCCGTCTGCTTATTGACACAGGGCCTTGACACACAATTCTAATGGCCAACTTCCAAATAGAATTACCTGCAGATCTTGCAGACATAATGGATATGAATGCAAACAAAGCGTTAGATGATGATGAAGAATTCTTAATGGCAACACTTGAATTGCTAGAAGGGAATGGTGTTAGTTCTTTGCCCCCAAAGCAAGACTCGCTCTTTGAGGTAAAATCTGCCATCGAAGATTTAGCCCGGCCAAAGACACCGTGTCAGCCGAAACGGTTTACAGACACAAACAAGGAGGACCTGGACAAACTGTTTTCTGCTTGGTTTGGTTTGGTGTATTTTGTTTAACGTCCTATTAACAGCTAAGGTCATTTAAGGACGGCCTCCCGTGCGTGGAAAAAAGAAAATAGCACCATCACTCTCAACTTACAGCACAGAAGAAAAGGAGACTTAGGGAGAAAGATAGAGACAGAAAAAGGGAACAAGACAAAAAACACAAAATGAGAAGGAACAGCGAAAGACACCATTACAACAAGGAGGAAATGACGCAAATGTATTCGATTCCGCTTTACGGAAACTGTTAGTCATTTGAAAAGTAGGCTTCCGAAGAGCCCAAAAAATATGCTGCAGTTGTTAAACAATTGGTGAATAGATCTCCCAGAAAAGCTCATGAGCTAAATAAGACCGGTGTTATTACCACAGGTTTCTCCAAGGTAAAAATGACGACCATTTCGGATACAGTAAGGAAAACATACAAATCAATGGAAGGTAGATCGAAAGAAAACATCTAAATAAGAAGGAATATTGTCTTTCATTTAGCCAGGAACATTAAGAAGAGATGTGTAAGTTCCACATGCAGACAGCTTGGTATCAATAGAAATTTCTTCAAACGAAATCGCCATCCATAGAAGAAGAAGAAGAAGAAGAAAGGATGCCCTTAATGAGAAAACAGAAAAACTGATAGAAGAATTTTATCTTAGAGAAAATCAACAACCGTTCCCAATAAAAAAAGCATTCGACAAGAATATGGAATTCAAACAAAGGAAACGCAACCTACTTAATTGTTTGTGTGAGTATTGTGAAAATGTCCGGTTAAAATTGAAACGGTGAACAAATATGCAAAGACATTACTCAAAGATGAAATGAAAATTTCAGACAAGTATTCAAGTGTTGACCTGATGATTTGTCCGAAACCACAGTTTGGTTTGGTTTATTTTGTTTAACGTCCTATTAACAGCTAAGGTCATTTAAGGACGGCCTCCCGTGCGTGCGATATGCATGTTTGTGGTGAGTGCGTATGTGTGTTTTGGGAGGCTGCGGTATGTTCGTGTTAAGTCTCCTTGTGATAGGCCGGAACTTTTGCCGATTTATAGTGCTACCTCACTGAAGCATACTGCCGAAGACATCCAGTCCGAAACCACAGGGTTATGATTTTCACAGTAAGAAGTGTGTGGACAAAACATGTGGGGAATGCTCAACAAAAGGGCTTCAGGACAATACTCCTGCTTAGCGCTCAGTATTGTTGGAGTGGGACGACTGGTTTGCCCGTTGTCAGTATAATGTGACCGGGTGGGCTTTGCTGCTGGGTGTCTTCGGCAGTATGCTTCAGTGAGGTAGCACTATAAATCGTACATGTACTGTTGTTTTTTTCCCAAAATTGTGGCAATCTTGGAGCCTTATTATTTAGTATTTCAGATTTAGTGGCAAGTGGCCAACTGCAAACTGAACTTCTTTCGTGTACTGATACATTATGTAAATGGACTGACCCCAAGGGTGCATATGCCAATCCAAAAGTTATCGACGAGCTTGATATTCACAAAAAAAAAAAAATCAAAAAAAAAAAAAAAAATCAAAAAGATTTGGGAACAAAAATTGCAATTCCTGAATTGCCTGAATATGAAGATATACTTGAATTAAGAGCCAACTTGTTTTCAGCAACTCACCATCTTGGTCAGTATTGTCCTGCAGTGCATATTCTGAATTGCAACAGGTTCAAACTTGTTGATGATCCTGTTACAGTTGGTCCAGATTCATTACCAGACATTACAGGAGAATACTGTCCTTATATTGCATTCAACAAAGAGGTGACTGTTGAATCAAGACATCTACCTATACATGTTTGTAGACATTTATCAGTGAATAATCATTCAAACACAGACAGTATAATTTCCCAAATAACTTTATCTAAACCTGATCGGGAAAAGGTTGAAAAACTGACAAGAGGACAAAGTTCCAATATTGAGTGGTTTTACCAAAGAAAATGTTCAATTACTGAAAGTAATTTTGGGAGAGTGTTACGGGCTACTGAAAAAGTAACCCAGCCTGTAATTCTTTCATTATTGACTGTGGGGTATCGTTTCCCAAAGGTGATAAAGACACCAACGGTAAGTTCTTTATAATGGGGAACCACCAAGGTTTGGTTTGGTTTGGTTCATTTAGTTTAACGTTCTATTAACAGCTAGCAGCACACCCCACCCGGTCACATTATACTGACAACGGGCGAACCAGTCGTCCTACTCCAAATATGCCGAGCACTGAGCAGGAGTAGCAACTACCATTTTTGTCTCGGCTAGGGGACAGAACTTAAAACCTTCCTCACAGGGGCGAACGGTCAATTACAAGCCAAAATGAGGCATTGTCAAGGGAGACATTAGGAAGAAGAAAGTTGTTCAGAAAGAAGAGAAAAGATAAGATCCCAAATTTAGTCGCCTCTTACGATCATGCAATGGGGGCAGCAGGTACAATTCTTACGCCCTACCTGCAGGGCCCCCACACCAGGAAGAAAACTGGACATGTATTCAAATATCAAGGCAAATGTGTATTCACATTTTGAACCAATGAGACACATTTTCACCGTTGAAGTGAATGATACTATTCAGCGGTTGCAAAGGAACTTATATCCATATGATGATCAGGAGGGTCAATACTCTGACAATGAAACAGAGATGTAGAGAAAAAAAGACAGTGTAGCATCCTGCAGAGAAATAGTCTTAACACCTGCATTTGTTTGTCTGTTTGGTTTGGTTTATTTTGTTTAACGTCCTATTAACAGCTAAGGTCATTTAAGGACGGCCTCCCGTGCGTGCGACATGCATGCGTGTGGTGAGTGCGTATGTGTGTTTTGGGAGGCTGCGGTATGTTCGTGTTAAGTCTGTAACAATTACACATGTTCTGAATTGCAGAACAATGACTGGAGATAAACAAGTTTAGAGTTTAATATACATATATACTGTATGATACATTATGTCTGACAGATTATCAATAAGCTTTTCATAATATTTCTTATCGATTTATCATATTACAACCATTGAGGGTGATACAAACTGGAATCCCTTTTCAAATATACCCCAAAAACATGATTTGGATTGATATGACACTGTCCATGTATTTTCTTTAATAGAATGTATTTCAGACATTTAAGGAAGGAGATTTGTTCTTGTTCAGTAATAGATTTACCATCTCTTCAGATACAAGATGAATACTTAATATTGGTTTACAAATAGGAAAATTATGAAAACAATGCTTTCATCTTTATTTGTTCCGTGACCGTAGGGTTTTCTTTTTGAAGTTCTTCATTCTTAAGAATTGTACCTGCTGCCCCCATTGCATGATCGTAAGAGGCGACTAAATTTGGGATCTTATCTTTTCTCTTCTTTCTTAACAACTTTCTTCTCCCTAATGTCTCCCTTGACACTGGTGCTGCTCGTTTCGACACATGCCGACTCAACTTCGGGAGAGCCGGTCATGTGACCGGTGCATTTTCCAATCGAGTGTACCGGCTGTATTGCAAGATGGCGGCCGATGCAATAGCGTTGGCAATGTTGGATATGTTTATGGAAAGTGATAGTGAAGGGGAAGAAATGGAATGCTTGATGGAGGCGACTCAACACCTCACAACGCAGTAAGTACAAATTTTGTATGAAAAATAAAATAATTGTACATGGGGGGGGGGGGGGGGGGGGGGGGGGACGTTGTAAGTGTATTTTCAAGACCATCTGGTTGTTATCACTGTAATCACTGTTAGACATCGAACTAAGCCTTTTGGCTTTTTTGATGTATTATTGTAATAACTAGTGTTGGGAAATCGGTTGAAAATAATAATCGATCATCGGTTGGAATCGGATACCCTATTCGATCCGATAATCGGTGAAATAATCGGTTTACTTTTCCAATGCATTTATAACTTTAATATCTTTAAAATTCCATTGAATATTAGTAACTTAGCATGGAAATAAACTGTTTTCAGTTATCTGCCTTTGTTTACTTTATTTTGTGTTGTATGTGTACTGTATGCTTCACCCCCCTCTGTAGTATGTGAAACATAATAAAGTCTCTAATATGTTAATGCCACTTTATGAATCACTTAACCAGTTCCTTTAAGCACTATAGAAAAGGGGTGTTCCAACTTGATATGTTTTTGGGATTTGAGGATTTCTCAAAATAATTTTAATTACTAGATCATGAGGACACATCAATCACAAAAAGCTACAATCAAGAAAAACAATATTTTTATTAACAATGAAAACAGCTTAATTGAGCTATTAAACTGATAAACAATAACAATTTAGTATTTATAACAGAGCAATAACTAAACATTCTTGACTAGACAATTGACAGTTTTTGACATTTTTGACACACCATTTTTTTGACTAGAAAATAATAGTAAACAATAACTAAACATTCTTGACTAGACAATTGACAGTTTTTGACATTTTTGACACACCATTTTTTTGACTAGAAAATAATAGTAAACATTTATTGAACATGTATACGAACAAGGGTGAAAAACTCACAAATGCAAATACAATACATGCACTCAGATCTCCCTGGAAATTATTGTTTTTAATGTCTGTTGATATATTGCATCATCGACCCGTCCTCTCCGTTCTTGACTCAATACAGTATTTGATCCTGATACAACATCACATCTTTTGACAAATGCAGCCGATATTGTTGGTTGAACTAATTTTGTTTCAACTTTGTCTGATCGCGATTGTGTGGAATTTCCCGACGGTAATTTGTGTTCCCCGTCAATATGGGCTCTGAAATTCGTAGTATTTCCTGAAAACGACGGAAGAAAACATTAAGTTGATACTTGTTCAAAGATAATAAATATACAACTGACAAGCGTTCTAAACGGCTGATACAATTTTGAGTTTACAAATGAAACACATGTTACGTCTGCCGTACGAGTTTGTTAGCTTGGTAGAACTTACCTGTATTTCTGTAAATCTTGCGGCATAGACGGCAAACAGCTTGCGTTGTATCCAAATTCTTTTTTGATGGTGGTTCATTATCATTAATTTTATAAAATCCGAAGAATTTCCAAACATCTGATTTCGTTATGGAGCCTGGGTTTGGGTATATTTCCCTTAGATTTTCTTCAGCGGCCGCGATCTTTGTACATTGTTTGACGGGCGCGTTCGATTACATATACTGAGGTTCGTTCGTTTCGGTACCTTTTTATATTTGCCGATGATCGATTGTTGATGTTTGCCATCGATCATCGGCATCGAGATGCTATAAACGATCGCTAATCGATCTTTACCGATCATCGTCCCAACACTAGTAATAACTACATGTATACTTAAAAAACGCGACTTCCTTCAGGTTGCGCACATTGGATACACTATTGTCCTTTCCCATACAGTATTTACAGGATCCTAGGCAATATTTAACACTACCTAGGGTCCAAATAGGGGTTTCAGATTTCAGATAACAGAAGCGATGAAATAATCTTGTTAGGTTTATTCTTTTGACGGTTATGTAGGCTGTAGCTTTTCATTTGATAATTTATTGTTTGACTTGCAGTTTACGAGAAGATCGAACAAAAACAGAAGGGTATTTTGAAGAAACAATCCCGAACTACTTACCAGATGACTTCACAAGGTTTTTTAAAATGAATCGTGAAACATTTGATGTCCTTTGTCAACACCTTAGTGAATGTGAACAGTTAAAACAACGTGTATGTGCAGGAGGTAGAGAACCGATTCCGATGGAGAAGAAGGTACTGATGACCATTCGTTATTTGTCGTCAATGGATACAATACGTAGTTTAAGTGACAGATTTGGTGTAACCGATTCTTCGTTTTTGAAGTGTAGGGAACAAGTAATTAATGCAATTAACTCTTCATTGAAGAAATTCATCAAATGGCCAACGACTGGTGATTATTTGTCAATATCAGAACGCTTCAATGATACAGGTTCATATGAATTCCCAAATATCATTGGAGCAATAGATGGGTCACACATCCCAATCGAAGCTCCAGCAGAGGATGCTAATGCATATTACAACAGGAAAGGATTCCACTCCATTCTTTTGCAGGGCATCTGCACACATGACTTGTATTTTATAAGTATAAATGTCGGTTGGCCAGGTCGTGTTCATGATGCAAAGGTTTTCAACAATTCCAGCATTTGTGAAAACGGATTCAGACTTTGCAATAATGGAGAATACCATATTTTGGGGAATGGTGCATATCCATTAAAAGAATGGCTTCTTACCCCATATAAAGATAATGGTCACCTTACAAGACAACAAACACTGTTCAACAAAGCTTTATCATCAAAGAGGCAGGTGATTGAACGTGCCTTTGCATTGCTCAAAGGACGTTTTCGTAAACTGAGGTATTTGAACTGTAAATCCATCAGAACAACTTGTGATATTGTTACTGCTGCTTGTGTGATACACAACATTTGTATCATACAAAATGATTTGGATGGTATAGAGGAACTAATGGCAGTGGATGAACTTCAAACAGATGATGATAATGTTATCAACGAGAGGGAAAATTCCCATTTAGGGATAACGAAGAGGTTACAAATAACTAACAGCCTTGCAGTAAATCATTGATCGTCAGTTCATGAACATTTACCTCCTAGATAAGCTTGTCTCCACACCTTATATGTACATGTAAAGGCAATTATCATGAAACTGTCATTTCCATTTTTGATTTGTTGTCAGCTTCTTTCGAACTGATATGAGGTAATTGCTGAAGTGCACATTGACATATATATATCATCTTAAATCCATGGTTGAAGCGATTGTTAGTGGCAAGATAAACTTAGTAAATATTAAACATGTACGACTACTGTTCTTTTTTCTGTTGATTAATTTGACCAGTTGTCAATTTACCAAACAAAACTGAATTCCATATTGTACAAATATGCGGCCCAATATGTGCTTCAAAACAGGTACATGTACATAACACATATCCTTAACTTTGTTCATAGCGAGTGGAAATACAAGATTAAGATACATGTAAATTGAAAACATTTATTTAAAAAAAGAAAATAGTAATAACAGTAACAACATGTATTCTTCCTTAATAAATACAGCTAACAAAAGCAGCAAACTGAAAAACTGATCAGCTCATGATATTCAGTTTTTTTTAACAATTTTTAAGTAAAATGAGTATGTAACTATATAATTATTCTTGATCACTAGCACAAAGTTAGCAAATTAAAAAACGTAATGATAATCATATTTAACAACAAACATTTGTCGGTAATTATTGTATGCAATAATGAAGTGGTCATATTGCCATTAGTACATTTATGGAGCACCAAATAAGTGTTTTCTATCATAAAATAATTCATGTAATTAAAACTATATTTGTTTTGGAGATGGATTTACTTGAAAAAAACAACATGTTTGCTTCTTTTTCACACCAGGTATTATTAATATATCTGTAAAGTTGGGTTACTAGATTTAAAGAGAAGTTCAACCACACATACTATGTATAAATTAAATCTACAAATTAAATGAATTCAATTTAAATCTAATTGATTATGTGTACACATTTTTATCATGTTAAAATGTATTCAGGATTATCGCAATGTATTAATTTGGTGCTCCATATATGCAGTTACAAGCATAGATATTTTGTAAGTAGAAATAATTGCATGAAAATTACCTTAACTACATAAACAACATTTCATTTAACTTTTACAAAAAGAAATTGCACTTTCCTCTTTCAATACATATATTGAAACAAACAGAATACAGAGCAAATACGCTGTCGTTCACTTTTCATTGATCATAAAAAACAATTTCGGGCAAACAACTAATTGTCAGTAATTTTATATATAGTTACAATTACATCTTGCACCTAGCCGAAATATTTGAAGTTACATTTATTTAATATAAGTGAAAAAGTAATAAGATTGAAACAAGCAAAAAAACCAACATTTTTAAGAAAAATTTGATTTGAGACGCACTGGGTTGTGAACCTCACTGTCTTCTCTAAATACATGTAAACACATTTAACAGTATAATATGATCATAAAACAAGAATTAACACAATTTCAAGACATTTAAGAAATAAACTTGGCACCTGGCACAGATAATAGACTATAAAAAAGAATCTTCAGGCAGAACAGGGATAAGATAATAAAATATATATCGTCATTTAATCATCAGAAGACGCACTTGGGGAATTGGAATGAGCTGCAGAGGAATCTTGTTTTCCTCTTAAAACATCAATGAAGGATTTCATTATGTTCATTTTTTCCTTGTGCCGCTTTGCAGTTTGCATTTCTCGTTTTTCAAAGAGACCGGTTAAGGTTTCTGTAACTGTGTCAACTGTCCTTTTCCTTTTTTTCATTTTCCCCTTGCCTTTCCAGCCTCTGTCTTTATCGAGTGAATTTCCAGCCAAAGTACCACCACTCATGCTCTTTTCTGCTTCATTCTCATTCTTTTCTCTTCCATTTTTTGTTTCAACTACATGTTCTAAATTTCCAGAATCAACCAAATATTATGGATTGTTGTCAACTCTGGAGTCCATCATGTCATAGAGTTCATCCTCTGAAGCAGGAGACTCACCTGAAGTATTATTCTTCTTTTTTTCCCTTGCATACCTCTCTCTTAAGTGTCTGTACTTTAATCGGCATTGTTAATTCTCCTCTATTTCACGGCCTTGTGTCAAATGTTTAACATAACTCACAAGATTTTCTTTGTAATTATACTCACTTGTAATCACCATCTATATATATCTCTGTGTTTCCAGATTTTTCCTGCGCTTCTAGTGAAGCAAGAGAGTGGAATGGAGCTGGCTGGGCACACAAAAAGCAGGTCCACTTTGGTGTTAGTCCATCTATGAATTACAACAAATTCACTTGTAGGCCTATCATAGGGGTTCGTTACAAATGTCTAATACACACATGCTATACTGATATGGGTCTTGAACAGCACACCTGTGTATGGTTAGGTACCGGATACCTATATGGGTCGCAACACACATTTAGCTGCCATAATTTCAAAGTTTTGAAAGTACACTTTATCTTCTGATATTCTTTTAAGAAATCAGCAATATCAAATATATCTCCTACATTGTCCGTATGCACAGATAAACCAAAAGTAAACCTATGTAGTAGCGCTAATAAATTGTACCACATGAGATTGACAATAATATAATGTTATAAGCTTGGCCTAATAACCTGTATTTTTAGCCCACCATCATCAGATGGTGGGCTATTCAAATCGCCCTGCGTCCGTGGTCCGTCGTCCGTCAGTCCGTCCGTCCCTCCGTCCGTCCGTCCGTAAACAATTCTTGTTATCGCTATTTCTCAGAAAGGACTGAAGGGATCTTGCTCAAATTCCATATGTAAGTTCCCCTTGGTGCCTAGTTATGCATATCACATTTTGAGACCTATCAGAAAACAACATGGCCGACAGGCAGCCATCTTGGATTTTGACAATTGAAGTTTGTTATCGCTATTTCTCAGAAAGTACTGAAGGGATCTTTCTCAAATTCCATATGTAAGTTCCCCTTGGTGCCTAGTTATGCATATCGCATTTTGAGACCTATCAGAAAACAACATGGCCGACAGGCAGCCATCTTGGATTTTGACAATTGAAGTTTGTTATCGCTATTTCTCAGAAAGTGCTGAAGGGATCTTTCTCAAATTTCATATGTAGGTTCCCCTTGGTGCCTAGTTATGCATATCGCATTTTGAGACCTATCGGAAAACAACATGGCCGACAGGCAGCCATCTTGGATTTTGACAATTGAAGTTTGTTATCGCTATTTCTCATAAAGTACTGAAGGGATCTTTCTCAAATTTCATATGTAGGTTCCCCTTGGTGCCTAGTTATGCATATCGCATTTTGAGACCTATCGGAAAACAACATGGCCGACAGGCAGCCATCTTGGATTTTGACAATTGAAGTTTGTTATCGCTATTTCTCAAAGTACTGAAGGGATCTTTCTCAAATTTCATATGTAGGTTCCCCTTGGTGGCTAGTTATGCATATCGCATTTTGAGACCTATCGGAAAACAACATGGCCGACAGGCAGCCATCTTGGATTTTGACAATTGAAGTTTGTTATCGCTATTTCTCAGGAAGTACTGAAAGATTTCTTTCTCAAATTTCATATGTAGGTTCCCCATGGTGCCTTGTTATGCATATCGCATTTTGAGACCTATCGGAAAACAACATGGCCGACAGGCAGCCATCTTGGATTTTGACAATTGAAGTTTGTTATCGCTATTTCTCAGAAAGTACTGAAGGGATCTTTCTCAAATTTCATATGTAGGTTCCCCTTGGTGCCTAGTTATGCATATCGCATTTTGAGACCTATTGGAAAACAATATGGCCGACAGGCAGCCATCTTGGATTTTGACAATTGAAGTTTGTTATCGCTATTTCTCAGGAAGTACTGAAGGGATCTTTCTCAAATTTCATATGTAGGTTCCCCTTGGTGCCTAGTTATGCATATCGCATTTTGAGACCTATCGGAAAACAACATGGCCGACAGGCAGCCATCTTGGATTTTGACAAGTGAAGTTTGTTATCTCTATTTCTCAGAAAGGACTGAAGGGATCTTTCTCAAATTTCATATATAGGTTCCCCTTGGTGCCTTGTTATGCATATTGCATATTGAGGCCAATCGGTAAACAACATGGCCGACAGGCAGCCATCTTGGATTTTGACAATTGAAGTTTGCTATCGCTATTTCTGAGAAAGCACTGAAGGGATCTTTCTTAAATTTCATATGTAGGTTCCTCTTGGTGCCTAGTCATGCATATCGCATTTTGAGACCTATCGGAAAAGAACATGGCCGACAGGCAGCCATCTTGGATTTTGACAATTGAAGTTTGTTATCTCTATTTCTCAGAAAGGACTGAAGGGATCTTTCTCAAATTTCATATATAGGTTCCCCTTGGTGCCTAGTTATGCATATTGCATATTGAGACCAATCGGTAAACAACATGGCCGACAGGCAGCCATCTTGGATTTTGACAATTGAAGTTTGTTATCGCTATTTCTGAGAAAGCAATGAAGGGATCTTTCTCAAATTTCATATGTAGGTTCCCCTCGATGCCTAGTTATGCATATTGCATTTTGAGACCAATCGGAAAACAACATGGCCGACAGGCAGCCATCTTGGATTTTGACAATTGAAGTTTGTTATCTCTATTTCTCAGAAAGGTCTGAAGGGATCTTTCTCAAATTTCATATATATGTTCCCCTTGGTGCCTAGTTATGCATATTGCATATTGAGACCAATCCTTAAACAACATGGCCGACAGGCAGCCATCTTGGATTTTGACAATTGAAGTTTGTTATCGCTATTTCTGAGAAAGCAATGAAGGGATCTTTCTCAAATTTCATATGTAGGTTCCCCTCGATGCCTAGTTATGCATATTGCATTTTGAGACCAATCGGAAAACAACATGGCGACAGGCAGCCATCTTGGATTTTGACAATTGAAGTTTGTTATCGCTATTTCTCAGAAAGTACTGAAGGGATCTTGTTCAAACTTTTTTGTAAGTTCCCCTTGGTCTGTTGTTCTGCATATTGCATCATGGGACTTATAGGAAAACAACATGGCTGACAGGCAGCCACCTTGGATTTTGACAATGGAAGTTTGTTATAGCTATTTATCAGAAATTGCTGAAGGGATCTTTCTGAAATTTCATTTGTAGGTTGCCCTCTGTGCCTAGTTATGCATATTGGATTTTGAGACCAGTCAGAAAACAACCTGGCTGACAGGCAGCCATCTTGGATTTTGACAATTGAAGTTTGTTATCGCTATTTTACAGAAGGTACTGAAGGGATCTTTCTCAAATTTCATATGTAGGTTCCCCTTGGTGCCTAGTTATGCATATCGCATTTTGAGACCTATTGGAAAACAATATGGCCGACAGGCAGCCATCTTGGATTTTGACAATTGAAGTTTGTTATCGCTATTTCTCAGGAAGTACTGAAGGGATCTTTCTCAAATTTCATATGTAGGTTCCCCTTGGTGCCTAGTTATGCATATCGCATTTTGAGACCTATCGGAAAACAACATGGCCGACAGGCAGCCATCTTGGATTTTGACAAGTGAAGTTTGTTATCTCTATTTCTCAGAAAGGACTGAAGGGATCTTTCTCAAATTTCATATATAGGTTCCCCTTGGTGCCTAGTTATGCATATTGCATATTGAGGCCAATCGGTAAACAACATGGCCGACAGGCAGCCATCTTGGATTTTGACAATTGAAGTTTGCTATCGCTATTTCTGAGAAAGCACTGAAGGGATCTTTCTCAAATTTCATATGTAGGTTCCCCTCGATGCCTAGTTATGCATATTGCATTTTGAAACCAATCGGAAAACAACATGGCCGACAGGCAGCCATCTTGGATTTTGACAATTGAAGTTTGTTATCTCTATTTCTCAGAAAGGTCTGAAGGGATCTTTCTCAAATTTCATATATATGTTCCCCTTGGTGCCTAGTTATGCATATTGCATATTGAGACCAATCCTTAAACAACATGGCCGACAGGCAGCCATCTTGGATTTTGACAATTGAAGTTTGTTATCGCTATTTCTGAGAAAGCAATGAAGGGATCTTTCTCAAATTTCATATGTAGGTTCCCCTCGATGCCTAGTTATGCATATTGCATTTTGAGACCAATCGGAAAACAACATGGCGACAGGCAGCCATCTTGGATTTTGACAATTGAAGTTTGTTATCGCTATTTCTCAGAAAGTACTGAAGGGATCTTGTTCAAACTTTTTTGTAAGTTCCCCTTGGTCTGTTGTTCTGCATATTGCATCTTGGGACTTATAGGAAAACAACATGGCTGACAGGCAGCCACCTTGGATTTTGACAATGGAAGTTTGTTATAGCTATTTATCAGAAATTGCTGAAGGGATCTTTCTGAAATTTCATTTGTAGGTTGCCCTCTGTGTCTAGTTATGCATATTGGATTTTGAGACCAGTCAGAAAACAACCTGGCTGACAGGCAGCCATCTTGGATTTTGACAATTGAAGTTTGTTATCGCTATTTTACAGAAGGTACTGAAGGGATCTTTCTCAAATTTCATATATAGGTTCCCCTTGGTCCCTGGTGTTGCATTTTGGGACCAATCCGAAAACAACATGGCCGACAGACAGCCATTATCGCTTAATCTAAAAATTTTTGAAAAGTACTAGAGGGCTGTTTCTGAATTTACACAGATTAGTAAGACTTAGAGGAAGGGAAAAGTAGGGAAAAGATCAATCTGACATGGAACCTATCAAGATCATTCAATGGTGGGCGCCAAGATCCCTCTGGGATCTCTTGTTATGGGTTATTATATATATATATATATATATATTAGGAGCAATAAGAATATTTAATAACCTATATGTTAAAAAAATACCCTGTATACTACAGTATACATGGTATTTTATATGAGTTATATACCTACTGTATTCTTATTGACAGAACGTCAAGTTCCTGTTGTTATACTAATAATAAACACGTGTTGTACATGGGATGATTGCAACAACGTTTATATACAGTATCATACTTGCTATATATGACAAAATCTCCTTAATTGCTTCAACTTCACTTCATATCGCTTATCGACGCAATAATTTGCTTCGACTTCACACCTAATATTGCTCAATTGATGAAATTCACAAATACGAAACCTCTCCTCACCTTTCAAGCCGCCATCTTGTCCCGATTGTCCCGCTGAAATTTTTTCGGGGCGATCGGCAGGTCCCGGTTAAGCCGACGGGACGGCGGGATGGCCAATCGAGCGAGTTGCCGATTAGAAACGGCTAAATCGGCTAGACCGGGAAAGCAAAACGAGCAGCACCACTGCCTCACTTTTGGCCTTTAGTTGAGCGTTCGCCGCTGTGAGGAAGGTTTTGGGTTCTGTCCCCTAGCCGAGACATACCAGAGTCTTTAAAAATGGTAGTTGCTGCTCCTGCTTAGCGCTCAGCATATTTGGAGTGGGACGACTGGTTCACCCGTTGTCAGTATAATGTGACCGGGTGGGGTGTGCTGCTGGGTGTCTTCGGCAGTATGCTTTAGTGAGGTAGCACTATAAATCGGCAAAAGTTCCGGCCTATCACAATGAGACATAACACGAACATACAGCAGCCTCCCAAAACACACATACGCACTCACCACACGCATGCATGTCGCACACACGGGAGGGCGTCCTTAAATGATCTTAGATGTTAATAGGACGTTAAACAAAATAAACCAAACCAATCCGTGGCCGTAGGGTTTTCTTTGTGAAGTTCGAAAATAATCAGATTCTTCATTCTGTCAGTGTAGCCTTTGTGGTACTGGGCAAAAATCCGCTTTCTGGGATCTGGTCCTCCATTGGTACGTACTGTTGTGCTTGTAGCTGAGCATCGACATATTGATAGCTGTAACCAACAGCCTCTAAACTGTCACAGTAAACTATTGTGAATGGGGAATCCAACATCTTGAAGTTCTTCACATAAAGGCTGTAGTATTTCATTGTATTTCTCATACTTTTTAAGATTTGGAAGCCGCTCTTTTATCTCTAAGTAAATATTAGGTCTGTCAGAGTTCTCTGTCACTGTAGTTACTTTCTGAAATTGTAATATTTTTGACAATGTCTGTATAGCCAGAGGAGTTGCTGTTGCTTTGAGTGTCAAGTGGGGGATCTCTGGGTACACACATGTAAGTTCACCAAGTTTGCTAAATGCTTTTCGAAAGTCCTCTCCCCTGCAAATTAAGCAAATGACTAAATATTGGATGAACATACTAGAATATTATAGTAAATGTTATGAAATCTATCAGTAAATGTTATTATTATGCAAGAAATTATCCACTTGTCTCATTGACCAGTAAACAGCTCTGGTCTGGGATGGTTGCCTGGGTGTTTATAATTATTCTGAAATGTCTTTCAGTATAATAGAATTTTTATCGAAAATTGTTATCTTCGAGACACTTATTTTCTGAATGAACACATTCAATGCTTGAGGGCAACTGTTTATATTTTGACATATGCATACAATTTTGTTAATTGTGCATATTTTTTTTTAATGATTTATAAAAGCCTACAATAATTATATATTTGTATGTGTGTTGATAGTCCTTCTTTGAAATTGACAAAAAAACTTGAAGATTGGCACAAAAATGTAGGGTCAGTTCAGTTAGGGGAAACATGGTTGTTTTTGTCAAGCAGAAGCACAGAAGCATTATTCAAATAATAATACTTAAAAATATATACTTTTCAACTCGGTCACATACCTTGAGAACATACCTCTAAAACTACTTGATAAATATCAGGGCCACAGACAAGTATGTTTTCAGAATGATAGAGAAGCAGGTATAAGACAAGGGAGATTAAATGACAGAATACCATTCTGAAATCATGTGGACTTCATCAACCACAGTGCAACACACACATCTCCTGAACTCTGGACTTTGAAGAAGTTTCCCAACTTGTTTGTTATCGACAAGAGCTTCTTGGTGGGCGTAAATCATACAAAATTTCCCTTCACGGATATCATCAAGCTTAACCGATGTAGCTACGGCAACCTCGTCATCTTCAAAATCGCTGCAAACAAGACTATTGTGGTCTTTCTTCAACTATTAAGGCAATGTTAATGTATCTTAAGTTATTGGTAGGTTCAAATAGCAAGATTTGATTTAGAATTGCAGTTATATTGATGTGAAAATGCGTAATACATTTCAATAATAACACAAAATATCATAGCTGTTCCAATACAAAATACATTGGACGACATAGGGGGATGGATTTCTAAAGAAAAGAAACTTAGAAGAGGTTATCTTATAAATTGCAGTATAGGATTTATTTTGCAAGTAAAATGCAACTTCTTTGTACTTTGTTTTGCCAATTTGGAATGATTTTAACATATACACTGTATGTAACAGCCCAACACAATTTTCATATTGACATTCAAGCATATGTAATTTTTCTCTCAAAAGAATAATTATAAAGAAAACTAAATTAAAAAAAAAACCAAAAAAAAACCATATATTCATATAAAAGTATAAGTTCAGAAACAATTGTTAGTAAAGCGTAGGCGAACCAGAAAATCTATATACAAATAGCAATTGTTTCATCCACTGTAACTCACTTGACTCCTACATACAATGTCTATTTTTATGGAGTAAGTAACACATTACTCAGCAAGAATATTATATCTCCAGAAAATACCATTTTGAATATACCAGTAATCAATTAAAATCAATTAAGTGTAACAGACTGTTTATATACAGTTGTACATTAAGAAAGTAAAACTTTATGTTTAATATAATTTTAACCTGCGTCATCAGACATGTCAGTGCGTTTTGTTATGTTAGACAATATTACTCTTTCAAGAGGCCATTTAGTTATAACGAAATCATTTCTGTCAATAGAATATTTTTTCTTAAAAAAATAATTTCATGATTCCAGTTGCAGGACATTATATGTACCGATATGCATGTGCACAGCAAACTTATTTTGGTTATGAACATAAATCAAAATTAAAGTGACAATTAAGTTGTCATGAACATTTATATCATGACAATGCTTACTCATCACTATATGTACCACCATGGCTGGTCACATCAGTATAGCATACTGGTATACCTCTCTTACACATAGACTGCACCTATAAAGGTACATGATATATGAAAAAGGATTTAATTGTGATGGACAAAACTGATGAAGAACAATGTTGTATCAGATAACATTATACATCCATACATAGTATTAACCAACTTCGTTAACCTCAACGAAATATGCTAGCATCATTGAAGTTACTCCGGAACTTCCTGACCAATCTACATTTATAATGTTAAATTGCTTCATTTCTGCCTATAGTAAAAAAAGAAAGTTTATTTATTGTTTTCTTATTTTCTTTGGTGTTGTGCTACTTTGACCTTTACAGGGTTGGTCTCTATAATATTGAATGATACATACCGAGTCTGCACCGAAAGGTAAGGCAGTATTACTCACAACTATGCAACAGTGCACTATTGCACAGGGGGCTTAGTTTTAGGATTTTTAAAAACATATCACAAAACAATGAAACTGTTTATAAATAAGTATTCATATCTGATCTAAAATGTTACAAAAACGGGTGTTTATACATATATAAAAAAAACATTGATAACCACTATTTTTTATTAGGTTTCAGAATGAATAATAAATGGTTGTGGTTAACTGCAGTCTTATAATATAAGATGTCGAAGGTTCATATCGTGATTTTGTTTACGTTAATTATCGGATATTTACATTTTTGTTCGATAATAAACGTAAAGAACTCACGATATGAATCTTCAAATTCTCATATTATAGGACTATGCTTAACTGTTACTCAAAATCTCGAAAGTTAGTCTACACTCAACTTGAGAATTGCTTCCAACTGCGTAACTCGGCACACTTCAGTGCTCCAAAAGTACCTCTGTCCTATGATCGCTCTCCCCCCCCCCCCCCCCCCCCAAAAAAAGAAACGGAGTATAAATAACATCCAAAGTGAAGAAACCCCTCGTCATAGTAACAAAAATCCCAGAATTGTATACATTGTATAATGTCCTAACATGTACCTGGTCCGGTATAATCGAATTCAGAGGCGATGCCACAATAACGATCATTGGCAGATTTCCTGCCATTTTTTTTTTTTTTTGCAAAAGCCACGGCAGCAGCTGAAATATGATACTTTTCCCATATCCCGTTGGCAAAATAGCGATAGTATCGTTTCCATTATATAATGCTTTGAGCGCTTCTATTTATTTTTCTTTTAAACAAAAATTAATTCTCAAAAAATTGCTGGGCGCTGCCATATTGTTTATCCTTCCGACTGGTATAGTCCACTGTAATTTGGTCATCGTCCGGCGAATCACCTGGGCCCATCATTTTCATGTGTTTTCATACACTTACACTTGTACCTCCGAGCTTACGTTCGCAGACGGGAGGCGAGGTGTTCCGATTGCTCACATTCCCTCCTTTCACTCTTTTTTAAGATAATTTGATAAAGACATAAAATCACTATAATTAGGCAAATTTGTCCAAAATTGGAAATTGTTGTCATCATTTTTCACATTTTCTAATCGTAAAAAATTGTCCCTTCAGTGTCTGGTTCTCCTCCAATAAGTTCTGCATAGTAACACTTTCTGTAGCACATGAAATATTTTTAACGACATAATTATGGTCCATGTGTGGTATTACAGCTGGCTCCTCCAAATGTTTGGGACGTCCTGTCACAGATACTACAGGCTGGCTGCTGTCTAGGCGACGCTTTTTCTTGGGACACATTGATGTTAAAGACGTACCTATAAGAAAATCACGAATTTCAAATAGTTATTTGTATATATATGTATAAATGATATTAAACCAAATTTGTTTACATCCCTATCTTTTTTCAATGTGCCAATCAAATGCGGCAGTAATTGAAGGGTTAATTACCTTTTCACATGAGGCTGTACATGTTTTGCCTATAATTAGTTACTTATGTTTAAAATTGTCTTGTTTTGAATCTCTATTGTTTTCTTTATTATAAACAAAAATATACCTGGTCAAAGTATACAGATATGTTTGTTTTTTAAATTTCTCCATTACATTTGTGATTTACTTATTATCATATGAAATCACTGCATTGCAGTCACAGAACCTTTATTACCATAGTTTACTGAGTTACTCTCATACCTTTCATATAGATAATATCAAGACAATGAAATATATCCCTTTAGCAGTGTACTTGACGATGGAGAAGTTTTGCAAATTTTAATATCTATATAAAATACTGTCCTTTAGGTAAATACTCTCAACATTTGGTAGGTTACTGTCATTTGAACCACACAGCATTATTCAGCTAGGAAAATTGAAATAAATTGTTTTTTTCTACAAATTTCATTAATTTTCTTTAATTTCCACATAAATTGTCTTTAAAAAATCATATCATTAATTGATAAAACTATCATACTGGCCAAGTCACAAAAGCATGTACCTTAATCAGAAATAGGAGCAAAGCGTTTCTTCGTTAATGGAGCTGTACCTGCTTCTCCGTAGTTGTGCATATTTTATTTTGGATAACAACATGGCCAACAGACAGTCATCTTGGATTTTGACAACAAAAGTTTGTTATTGCTATTTTACTGAAGGTACTGAAGGGATCTTTCTCAAATTTCATATGTAGGTTCCCCTTGGTCCGTCGTGATGCATTTTTGGACCAATCTGAAACATTGTCGACAGACAGCCATTATCGCTAAATCTCAAATTTCATATATAAGTTTCCCTTGTTTAAAAAGCACTGGAGGGATGTTTCTCAATTTACACAGATTAGTAAGAGGAAGGGTAAAAAAAAAAAAAGAATAGATCAATCTGACATGGAACCTATAAAGATCATTTAATGGTGGGCGCCAAGATCCCTCTGGGATATGTTGTTTTATGACGTCATCAACATTTGGTGGTTAAGTTTCATACATAATTTTTCGTTCAACTCGTATAAATCGATCGATTCAGAAGATTTCTTTTATAATTTTATCTTTTATTATACAATAAATGCTATAGGGAAACATGATATTAACTTTGGTGGTGCTTAAAGAGAATAAACATGATGAAATCACTTAAAAAACGGAAAATGTCATATTTTTTTGCTAAAAATTGGTTTCGTTTATGTGAGAAAAAAAACTTAAAAACAACAAAATATATACATTTCTTGCCTGTATTTTGTTATTTTCATATACAGCAATTATAAAGAAGGACATTTAATACATAAATGGCGAGGAAATATAATCTTAACTTTAAAATATTGAAAACGATTTGCCCTACCCCCAAAATAACCCAATTTTGAATATTTAACAAAAATACATATTTTTCGTCCATCAGCAGGAATGTTAACATTTTATCCTATATGATCTAAGAGGTGTCCTGTGGGTAAACTAGCGGTTTGGTTTGGTTTATTTTTTTTAACGGCCTATTAACAGCTAAGTTCATTTAAGGGCAGCCTCCTGTGCGTGCGGTCACATACTGACAACGGGCGAACCAGTCGTCCCACTTCCAATATGCTGAGCGCTAAGCAGGAGTAGCAACTACCACTTTTAAAGTCTCTTGTATGTCTCGGCTAGGGAACAGAACCCAAAGCCTTCCTCACATCGGCGAACGCTCAACTAAAGCCCAAAAGTGGGGCATGTCGCACGCACGGAAGGCCGTCCTTAAATGACCTTAGCTGTTAATAGGACGTTAAAAAAAGCATTGTCAAGGGAGACATTAGGAAGAAGAAAGTTGTTCAGAAAGAAGAGAAAAAATAAGATCCCAAGTTTAGTCGCCTAAACGATCATGCAATTGGGGCAGAAGGTACAATTCTTACGCCCTACCTGCAGGGCAAGTTTGTTTTAGAAATTCAACTTCTGCTGTCGCACTACTGCTTACTTCTTCGTTTTCTAGAAGTTCTCTTCCTTTCTGCTTAAGTTTGTTACATGTTTACACCAACATTTTTGATGATATACAACGTTTATTGATAGCGCGTCGGAAGGGTCAACACAGTCTTACTTTCAGTTCATCATTTTTCCTATTTTCAATAGCATGTCTTAGATTCCGCCCAGCATTTTCAGTTGATACACTGTAATGGATACTCTCTGGAGGATGGTTTACAGCAGAAAAAAATACGTGCTTTTAGTGTACGGTGTTTTCAATGATCGCGTGAAATAGTGCTACCTCACTGAAGCATACTGCCGAAGATACCCAGCAGGACACACCACCCGGTCACATTATACTGACAACGGGCGAACCAGTCGTCCCACTCCAAATATGCTGAGCGCTAAGCAGGAGTAGCAACTACCATTTTTAAAGACTCTGGTATGTCTCGGCTAGGGGACAGAACCCAAAGCCTTCCTCACAGCGGCGAACGCTCAACTAAAGGCCAAAAGTGAGGCATTGTCAAGGGATACATTAGGGACCAAGGGCAACCTACAGATGAAATTTGAGAACGATCCCTTCAGTACTTTCTCAGAAATAGCGATAACAAGAATTGTTTACGGACGGAGGGACGGACGGACCACGGACGCAGGGCGATTTGAATAGCCCACCATCTGATGATGGTGGGCTTAAAACCAGTCGCGGGTTTAGGAGGCAAGGCATACTTTTCCTTCAATACCATCACATATATATTAGATTGCACAAAGTTTTCTTTTTTTCTTCAAAAAATGCACACGGATGTCACAAAGGCTCCGGACTACTTATATCAACAAGGTGTAACACTTGAAGATCTACGCTGCATCGACTGTGGAACGGAAGAAGACTTGATTTGTCGACAAGTATAGTTAGTATTGTTTATAGAGTTGTCGACCAATCAGATTTCCCCCTTTCCTACCACTCTAAAATATAGACTACTTCCGTCCACAGTCGATGCATCGTCGAATATCACGACCGCTTTTGATCCATTTTCTCATCTTTAAATTATTGTCATAGCTTTAGCCTTATTAGGACAAGGTACGTTACTGATACTGAGTTTACGTGCATTTGATATTTCAAATGCATTGAATCGAAGGTCATCACCCATTTCCCGTTTTTCGAGTGTTACACCTTGTTGATTTAGATGGAGGGGGGCTAATATTTTTTCTATTTATAAATACCAGCAGCAGACGCCTGTAGTTCCATTTCAGACTGATCTTCTCCCTATTTTACCTCCTACTAATCTGATAACTCGAAGACATGGAACATACATGTCAGTGACGTAATTTATGTAGTACAAAATAAGTTATTTACGCAAATCAGGATATAGTATTTCTAGTAAAACATTAATCTAACGAAAAGACAAAACCAATGCAAAACTGATTTGCCTAGCGTTTCTCTCCACAAACATTTTCGCTATCCCAATCAAGATTTGTTATACAACGTTTTTGTGCACATAGCACAGCATACAATTGTTCAGTCGTTTCTGAGTCATGGCCCTAAGCAGACAAGTCTTTATCCGTCGGAGTGAAGAAAACGACCTTTCTGGAGTTGCTGTTGGGACCGGTATGGTCATATATATTCTCAGTAGGATGTCAATTTCCTCGTTGTGCGCGAGATCTAAGTTCATTACTTGTTCGACCCATGTAAAGGTCACCACAATGAGAACAAATTATGGCATATATCACACTTTCTGATTAACAATTCATATTGGCTTTTACAGTAAAATGTAAGCCATTTTAAAGGTATATGTACGACATTAATTAATCATTGGGCATATACCGCACCTAGGTGTCTTATAATTGGACACTGGGGTTAACATTTGAACTGTCAAATTTAGAACATGTCAAAATTTGTTTTCAATTTTTAGGTTGACGTCTACTATGTAAAATATGTTATATGGAGGACCAGCTAATGAAAATATTAAAACCTAGTCTCAATAGACCAAAGTAAAAAAAGGCGCAACTACATAAACTTGTTTTTTGAACCAATGTACATTGTGACGTAATCAAGTTGTCATTTCAAAAATAAACTTTCCTGAAGAGCAGCAAGAGCTGTGAAAGCGCCAGAAAGGTTGTCGTTAAGTTTTGTTTGTTTATATATATCTATATTTAATTTACCTAGAATAGATATTCAGTTTAAAACTTATGATTTGTTCCTTAATAATTTATAGGTTTTTAATTTTTCAAATCAGGTAGAATGTGCATTTAAAGCGAACCTTATTATGCTGCTAGTTTGTTGACAACAGATACCAAGGGCCGTTTCATGTTGTCCTGCTGGGTGTCTACGGAAGTACGCTTCAGTGAGGTATAAATCGGCAAAAGTTCCGGCCTATCACAAGGAGACACAATACAAACATACCTCAGCCTCCCAAAACATACGCACTCACCACACGCATGCATTTTGTTTAACGTCCTATTAACAGCTAAGGTCATTTAACCCTTAGAGTGCCAAGATTTTGAATTTGCCAATCACGCCAGAAACTTGCAGCGAACATATTATGACGCTTTCCCAATTGTGACGTCATCAAACAAACAGCATGAAGAAATGTCTTAGATGTATTTGATAACTATAATTTTGACGTCATAAGCCGATTTGATATGCATTGTTTACCGTTGGTGATCCCATTCCGAGTTGAAAATAGCATTGCACAGTGTATGTTTATTTATGTACAATTTCCAGGGATATGCATTTGCGTATACCATTAAAAATATCAATGTAAATCAACACACTATACAATGGTGTAGGTCAGTTTGTCGAGCACATGCTCCGTTTGTTAGTCATACTCGGCATTTGTAAATGATAATAACAGTGCATGTACATGTTCTCTGTTGGTTTATTTAATCCAAGTTAATCTAATATTTCACCGACATCATCTGAATAAGGTGTCAGTTAAATTATATTTAAATGGCATTTAAATCTAGTCATAATTCATAACTTTGAAACACGTTTTCTACATAATACAGCACAGTTCTCTCACGATTTCACCGATTGTCAAAATTTACCCAAAATGTTACATCTCTATACATGCGTTGTGCCTTTCCTGACATTGTCTATGAAGTCCTCTTTTGCACAGGGAGCAAACAGTTCTACTCCTTCGGCGGCGTATTCCCCTTCCGTGCCGCACATGGGAAGAGCACACACAGCAATCCCGTTCCTTTCCTGGAGGTAGTAGGACCAGGATCTGGCGTTGCCGACGTGCGCGCCTGGGCAAGACAGTCGGCTCGCGACCAGACAGGGACTCGACAACTTGCAATATGAACTGTAGTCGACTCAGCACGGGTCGATCTGTAGTGTTCTCCCTGTAAAGTATATAAGCATTTAGCATAATTCTATGCAGTATGTGTAGAAACACCTTTTCCCATACTTTCTTGGTTTTCCGCTGTTTTCCATAGGCACTTAATAGCCCATCATCCATATCAACCGCACCCATGTTACGGTTATACGCCATAACCATTTTGGCCGCCCGTTTGGAAGGTCTTGGGCAGGAAGAATTGTTGACAGCAGCCGCACTGGATTTTTGTGGTCGGCATCGCGAGAAGCTACGCATTGGAAGTTGCCCCGCCTCATGTACACAGCAGTCCCTGGCCGGGGGTCAGCATTCCGTATAGTCAAGGGCATCGGTCTTGTTTTCCGAAGTGTACCTTTCATTGAATGAAAATATATATTCATAAAGAAACCCGTATAAGATTGAAATCACATGCAAATATATGATTCTACAAGTTATTTGAATTCTATCTAGTTAGAAATAGTATAGTATATATCAAATTACTACATACTACATAGCAGAATGGTGTTGAATTGACCCGTACCCGTCACATATGTGTGATGTTGCAGTAACACATGGCCAATATGCATGGATGTGAAAAAAACTATCACAGAACACATGGTAACCACGGCCAAGTAGGGATGCTTCTTGCAGTAGGTTGTGCACTACGTTGGTGCCCTGTAGTTGACCAGGAGGAGTAGGGTCAAACTGTATGCCCCTATATACGGACATCTGGAGTACGTACCCTGAAGCCGATTCACACAGTAACCAGAATTTCACACCGTATTTTGCCGCCTTTGAGGGAATGTATTGCCTCATTACAATGACCTTTGGTGCTAACCAATGACTATCAACGCAAGGCTCCCTCCGTTGAACTATAAATCGCAAGAACTGTCTGTTGGCAAAGTTGAGAAGAGGCCGGAATCTTGCGGCCGGGTCATATGATGGATGCTGAATAAAAACTAAAAATAACTTGTGAATCATTCTGGTGAATCTTTATTCTTATAATCATATGTCAAGATAAGATAGTCATAGCTTAATATGGTGTTCCGTTAGGGCCAAATTTCCAATATCGTTCCTTCGACCTAAACGCGAAGAAGCGAAAACACGATGACGAAGGAGCGATGGAACTTCACTCCTACAACATAGTGTTTTCGCTACTTCGTTCCTTCGCAAACAGAACACCATAGCTTCACGTACAGCCTCACTTTTAACTCCACTCCAATATGTATACCAGAACGTACACTTTGATTGGGAAAGGAATTGATATAAGCTTTAAGCTTGTTTTCTGATCCCAGATTATACAAATGTATGTATACTTGAATGAATATTTAATAAAATATTAAACTAAATCACTTATATTTCGTTTCGTGAGGTGGTTATCTTCGCGTTTAATCGTTTGGTTTATTTAGTTTAACGTCCTATTAACATCTAAGGTCATTTAAGGACGGTCTCCCGTGCGTGCGACATGCATGTGTGTGGTGAGTGCGTATGTGTGTTTTGGGAGGCTGCGGTATGTTCGTGTAAAGTCTCCTTGTGATAGGCCGGAACTTTTGCCGATTGAAAGTGCTACCTCACTGAAGCATACTGCCGAAGACACCAGCAGCACACCCCACCCGGTCACATTATACTGACAACGGGCAAACCAGTCGTCCCACTCCAAATATGCTGAGCGCTAAGCAGGAGTAGCAACTACCATTTTTAAAGACTCTGGTATGTCTCGGCTAGGGGACAGAACCCAAAGCCTTCCTCACAGGGGCGAACGCTCAACTAAAGGCCAAAAGTTAGGCAGTGTCAAGGAGACGTTAGGAAGAAGAAAGTTGTTAAGAAAGAAGAGAAACGATAAGATCCCAAATTTAGTCGCCTCTTACGATCATGCAATGGGGGCAGCAGGTACAATTCTTACGCCCTACCTGCAAGGCAGTCTTTACTTGAACAAATATGTAGACGACATCAATGTTGGCCTAATAATTACTGCAGCTGGCTGTTATACACACAGGGACCTGTGAATGGCAGATGTAGTTACAGTCGACATATAGTTTCACGTTTGGAAATGTACAGAATAAAATTTGGCAAAATGTATACTTCTACAGTACATTTGATACAACTCGTTCTATTATGGTAGTCTAGCTTGTACTCGATTACAATTACGACAATATGCACACATATAGCCCCACATGTATATGATCCTGACTTATTAGAGTCTTCTAGACACTTATAATATATGTATATTTTGGTGACCATCATTCGGATTTCAAATTCCTTTGTAGATGTTCGTGACATTATGTATTTTGCAAAGATATCTTTGGTTTGGTTTGGTTTATGTTGTTTAACGTCCTTTTAACAGCTAAGGTCATTTAAGGACGGTCTCCCGTGCGTGCGACATGCATGCGTGTGTTGAGTGCGTATGTGTGTTTTGGGAGGCTGCGGTATGTTCGTGTTAAGTCTCCTTGTGATAGGCCGGAACTTTTGCCGATTGAAAGTGCTACCTCACTGAAGCATACCTCACCCGGTCACATTATACTGACAACGGGCGAACCAGTCGTCCCACTCCTAATATGCTGAGCGCTAAGCAGGAGTAGCAACTACCATTATTAAAGACTCTGGTATGTCTCGGCTAGGGGACAGAACCCAAAGCCTTCCTCACAGGGGCGAACACTCAACTAAAGGCCAAAAGTGAGGCATTGTCAAGGGAGACATTAGGAAGAAGATGCAAAGATATCTGATGAGTTGAGCTCGCGAATTAAAAGATTCGCGAATATATTTTATTTACAGTAAATTGTTTGGGAATGAGCTGAAATTGTGCAAGTGGAGATCCGATTTTTCTTTTAGCCTGCTGGTAGAATACTTGCCAAAGTCGCTAGTTTGAGCCCCGTCAAGGACAAGGCATTTTTCATTACTCCTACGATATTACAAAGTAAATTAGTTTTCCTTTATAAATAATGAAAAACGTCTTTATAGAAATTGTGATACTGTTCTTCAGTACAGTCGGAATAGAGGTTGGTGTATAATCATTTATTTATACATGTATATAACACGGTACATGTATTTACCTCTCTTCCAACCATTCGCTGATTTCAATACGTTTGGAAATCTGTTCCTCGACATCGTCTGATGGAACCAATCAGAACGTTGACTTGGAAGTGTTGAATTCCAGTAGTGCGGAATCGACGGTTTTCTAATAATGCTCATATTAAAAAATATGGACAGAAAGGCTTTCAGCTCTAACAAATTGATCTTCTTCCATGACCGGGCCCTTGCATGACGCCTGATGAGGTTCTGGTTTCCCCGGACATGGTTCTGTTCATTTGAAAATGTTAAAATGCTCTTCATTGTCTTACATGTAACTTGTATGGACAAAAGCTGTAATTCAAAAAATACAACATCATGCAAAAATGTATTGCAATGTTCAATGATGAGGTAAATATCAAGATTTGGCAAAACATCTTACATAATTTCACAGTAGGCCTACAGTGCCAAAGAAATACAGAACGCCATGGATCTCAGGAAAAAGAAGCATGAAGTAGGTAAAAGGCCGAGAATCTCCGATGGCATATGTAATAAGCGCGGAATATCGTGAAATACAAAGCCTCTGTTAGGTTCTGATGGAAACACCCTTATCCATGGAACAACCATTGCTTTAGAGCAATAATTAATGACGTCACGGTTTTTTTTTTTTTTTTTTTTTTACAAATTTCGTCATAAATACGTACATTTACGTCATCAGTTTAAGAGAGAAAGACGTCAAAATTACCAGCGTCAATAAATCAAACAGTTTTATCACAAACACTCAACACGTTGTGACAAACCAATTACATAAAGAATCTGCCCCATCGGCCCCCTGGTACTCTAAGACACAAATAATCGGCCCCCTGGCATTCTGAGACACATATGATCGGCCCCCTGGCACTCAAAAGGTTAAGGACGGTCTCCCGTGTGTGCGACATGCATGAAAAGAGAGTCCGAGTCTATTTGAAAGAATTGACATGTTGTTGCATTATCTTCCATGGATGCCCTGCAGGTAGGGCGTAAGAATTGTACCTGCTGCCCCCATTGCATGATCGTAAGAGGCGACTAAATTTGGGATCTTATCCTTTCTCTTCTTTAACTTTCTTCTTCCTAATGTCGCCCTTGGCAATGCCGCACTTTTGGCCTTTAGTTGAGCGTTCGCCCCTGTGAGGAAGACTTTGGGTTCTTCCCCCTAGCCGAGACATACCAGAGTCTTTAAAAATGGTAGTTGCTGCTCCTGCTTAGCACTCGGCATATTAGGAGTGGGACGACTGGTTCGCCCGTTGTCAGTATGATGTGACCGGGTGGGGTGTGCTGCTGGGTGTCTTTGGCAGTATGCTTCAGTGAGCACTATAAATCGGCAAACGTTCCGATCTATTACAAGGAGACTTAACACGAACATACCGCAGCCTTCCAAAACACACATACGCACTCGCCACACGCACGGGAGGCCGTCCTTAAATGAACTTAGCTGTTAATAGGACGTTAAACAAAATAAACAAAACCAAATTTATTTCCATATAGTAAGACACAAGGTTGAAATCGTTTTTTTTTCCGGGAATATTTCTGGTAAGTTCGGGCTGAAACCCACTGGTGGAATTTGAGAACAAGTCTGAAATGTGAAAAATTTAAGAACAGCGGAGGGCGCATTACAACGGATGAAGCATGATGACTATAGGTCAAGCTGACCCTTCCGGTCAGATGACCTAAAAACTGTAGTAACTCTAGCAAAACCAGGTTTACCAATGTGACGGTTAATTTTTTATTTTACTATTTCTTGTGATAAAAACATTTGATGTGGGTCTTCATTTATCTTAACTTACCTTCAACACAGAATCTGTGTAGTTTTGACACAATGCCAGTGTTATCCTGGAAAAATTGTTCCGATTGCCCACTACCAATGAAGATAGAGGATTGGTCACTACAGTCCACTCCGAGGCATGCCATGGTCACACCAAGTCTAGCCGACTGCAGCATCTAAGTAAAGAGAAATAAAGTTTCTTCTGGTACAGAAAAAGATTATTAAAACATTGGGTTTTTACAGACCAGTTGCATTGGTGAAATCATCTGGTCAGTTCCACTTCTTATGTCTAGAGGTTGAGAAAAAGTCCTGTTGTCTGATCAGGTAGCCACACGACACTTTGTACATGTATATCTGATAATACAGATGAAGGATGGATAAGTACATTACATACATAATTCTATATATATTGTTTTAAGTCCTAAAGTGAAAAAAAAACTGTAAATAAAGGGCAGACACCAGCACATTACAAATAACACTTGGACACTGTATACAGGTATGTTTAATACTACATGTACTATTATAGTTCAGTTCTTTCTCTGTCTATAGCATATCAAAGAAGGACTGATGTTCTTGATCTTGCTGACAACTTGCCCATTCAATAAAGTCTGCAATATCTTCATTGGATGCAACATGCATTTTTTTGTTTTATCGTATTCCATCTTTCTACAAGAGGCCCATGGGCCTTAACGGTCATCTGAAAAACACAGCAGGGACACACCACTCAATCAAGCATCATTACCATAAATTGTCTATACGCAGGCAGTTATGTTTCAGATCAATCTGGTTTTGATCAATGTTGGATAAAGGAGGAGCAGCATCTCAAAAGCAAAATTTCAGCCATGTTTCCATTTTTGGGCCATGTCCCTCTGTCCCCATGGGTCGGACTAAGCCTGATTTATATTGATTAGGATTGCCCTTCCCCGATTATGTTTCAAACCAAATTTGCTTGTAATCCATTCAGGAGTAGCGTTTTAAAGCAAACTTTTGGCTAAGTTTCCCTTTTGGGGCCTCGGTCCTGTGTCCCCAGGGGTCACACTATAGGCTCATTCATATGAAATAAGATTGTTTTCCCCTTATGATGGTTCAAACCAAATTCGGATGTAATCCACCCAAGGGTTAAAAATGGGTAAGATTTGAAAATGGGTAAGATTTTAAAGCAATAATTCAACAAATTTCTTTTTTTGGGGCCCCGCCCCTCTGGCCCCAGGGCTCACACCAGCCTTATTTATATACAAAAGATCCCAGAGGGATCTTGGCGCCCACCATTGAATGATCTGCATAGGTTCCATGTCAGATTGATCTTTTCTCTACTTTTCCCTTCATTTTACTAATCTGTGCAAATTGAGACATCCCTCCAGTACTTTTCAAACAAGGGAATCCTAGCTATATAAGAAATTTGAGATTTAACGATAATGGCTGTAGATTTAACGATAATGGCTGTTTGTTTGCCAGGTTAATTTCAGGACAGACTGGTCCAAAAATGCAATACAAGGGACCAAGGGGAACCTACTTATGAAATTTGAGAAAGATCCATTCAGTACTTTGAGAAATAGAGATAACAAACTTCAATTGTCAAAATCCAAGATGGCTGCCTGTCGGCCATATTGTTTTCCAATTGATCTCAAAATGCAATAAGCATAACGAGGCACCAAGGGGAACCACCATATGAAATTTAAGAAAGATCCCTTCAGTACTTTCTCAGAAATAGCGATAACAAACTTCAATTGTCAAAATCCAAGATGGCTGCCTGTCGGCCATGTTGTTTTCAGATTGGTCTCAAAACGCAATATGCATAACTAGGCACCAAGGGAAACTTACATATGAAATTTCAGAAAGATCCATTCAGTTTTTTCTCAGAAATACTGATAACAAACTTCAAATTGTCAAAATCCAAGATGGCTGGCTCTCGGCCATGTTGTTTTCTGATTGTTCCAAAAACGCAATATGCATAACTAGGCACCAAGGGAAACCTACATATGAAATTTCAGAAAGATCCATTCAGTACTTTCTCAGAAATAGTGATAACAAACTTAAATTGCCAAAATCCAAGATGGCTGCCTGTCGGCCATGTTGTTTTCCGATTGGTCTCAAAACACAATATGCATAACTAGGCACCAAGGGAAACCTACATATGAAATTTCAGAAAGATCCATTCAGTACTTTCTCAGAAATAGCGATAACAAACTTCAATTGTCAAAATACAAGATGGCTGCCTGTCGGCCATGTTGTTATCCGATTGGTCTCAAAACGCAATATGCATAACTAGGCATTAAGGGGAACCTACATATGAAATTTCAGAAAGATCCCTTCAGTACTTTCTCAGAAATAGCGATAACAAACTTCAATTGTCAAAATCCAAGATGGCTGCCTGTCGGCCATGTTGTTTTCCGATTGGTCTCAAAACGCAATATGCATAACTAGGCACCAAGGGAAACCTACATATGAAGTATGAGAAATATCCCTTCAGTACTTTCTGAGAAATAGCGATAACAAGAATTGTTTACGGACGGACGGACGGACGGACCACGGACGCAGGGCGATTCGAATAGCCCACCATCTGATGACGGTGGGCTAAAAATATGACCGCCCTCCCCCAATGATTTTTCACACCTAATTTGGATGAAATCCACCAAAAGGTTAAGGAGGAGTAGGATTTTATAGCGAAAATTCACCAAAGTTCCACTTTTTGGGCTACGCTCCTCTAGCCCCAGGGGTCACGCCAGCATCATTTATATAAATTATAATTGCCATGCCCCAATGATGTTTCACACCAAATTTGGATGAAATCCACCAAAAGGTTAAGGAGGAGTAGGATTTTTAAGCAAATATTCACAGAAGTTCCCCTTTTTGGGCTCCGCCCCTCGGGCCCTAGGGGTCAGACCAGTCTCATTTATATAAAACATGACCGCCCTTCCCCAATGATGTTTCACACCAAATTTAGTTGTAATCCACCCAAGGGTAAAGGAGGAGTAGGATTTTATAGCAAATTTTCACCAAAGTTCCCCTTTTGGGGTCCCAGGGGTCAGACCAGCCTCATTTATATAAAATATGATTGCCTTCCTCCAATGATACTTCAAACCAAATTTGGAAGTAATCCACCCAAGGATTAAGGAGGAGAAGCATTTTGAAAGAAAAAGTCTTACGACGACGGACGGAACACGATGGCTATAGGTCATTCTGACCCTTTGGGCCAGATGACCTAAAAACCAATGACTTTCAGATAGTTCAAAATGTTGTATATACTAACATACTCGAATAGAAAAACTCTCTTGCAAGTTGTAGATCAATGCAATCAACCCTAGTATGTATAGCAAAATATACTTTCGGTAAACATGACACCCCTGGTCTACATTATAAGGAGTTCCTTACCTTATAATGGGGTGTCATTTTAAAAACACGCACACACACACACATACCAACAAAAACGTCTGAAAATGTGCTATATACACTAGGGAAGGTCCAATTACCTGTACAATGAAACAAATTATCAAGTCCCTGTGTTTGAATCGACAGTATGTACATGTACCACGGTATGACAAGCTGTTAATGTATGCCACAGGCGCTTGCATAGAAAATGTGAATTTTATTTTTATGATATGGCAGTGTATGTCAAGTGTTATGGTACAGCTGTCAAACATTATGGTAAGATGCTTAATTTCGGATCATATCTTTTCTTTCTATCAACTATCCTCTTTATAATATCTCTTGACAATGACTCACTTATGGCTTTTCTCTGGTAGGACAAACCAGAGTCTGTAGTGATGGTACATGTACATTTTTGGAGTCGGATTACTGGTATACCCCGTCAGTATAATGTGATCGGATCTGCTGTCTTGCCGAATGTCTTTGGCAGAATGTTTCAATGAGGTAGTTTTGTCAAGAGCGGGTCTCTACAAATGTTCTTGCGCAGTGTCCTCCTTGGAACTTTGATTTAGTTTAGTTTATTTTCCAAAAGAGGATCTAAATTTATATGTATCGGGTATAACATTACATAAATATGTGTAATTAAATGCGACATCATATTTTATTATACCTCAGACTTGTATCACAGCTTCTGATTAGTGAAAACCATGTCACGTGATTAAAAACATTCGTTATGTCAACCACAAATTTCCAAATAATTCATTATTTACTTGCTGTCGCTTTCGAAACATCATGTCACCCTCTGAATATCATAATGTCACCCTCTCGTGAGCCCTCCAAAATCGTTATGTCACCCTCTCGTGAGCCCCAACTCGGAACTCTCTTCCGTTACGTCTTCAAAAGTAGTCGAATCAGAGGAGTTCCGAGTATTCTGCTCGATAACAACAATGGCTGCCGGCGGACGCTATCGTCTGCCAACAGTGGAGGAAATGGCGAAATTATTGCAAGAAAAGGATTCTAAAAACACCAAAAGGGTCATCAATGGGGCCGTGGATTCCTTTATACATTTCCTATCTGCAACAGGTAGACCAAAGGATTTTGAAAACTTCGACGTCCATACATTGAACGTTCGACTGGGAGAATTTTATGCCGGGGCCCAGAAAGACGATGGGGTACCTCTTAAACGATCTTCGTTGAACAGTCTAAAATATGGTTTGAAGAAATACACATTGAACAAAATGAGTATAGACATCAGTGGTCAGGTTAGAATCCTATGGCTATAGGTTGATTACAATTGAGCATTTGTTGAATAGTTGATGAATTAATGAAATAAATTTTCTTAAAAACTGTTGATAGTCTAGTAATAAATAAACTTATTGATACCAAAATTGATTCACTTATGTTTTTTTCGGTATAATAAAACAATTACTGCCCTCGTTCCGGGTTGACATGAATATTTGACCACCCGAGAGGTGTCATGTCACCCGAGGGTGAAAATAACTCAAATATTGCCAAAAATGAAAATATTGAACCTATGATGGAAGTAAAACCTGTTGCCGGTGCCAGCCGATTTAAGACTGTTAGTGAACAAGAAATGAAGACGTATGAAGAAAACAATCAAAGCAAATCCACAAAAAAGAACACAGTCTGGGGAATTAAGCTCTTCCAAGGTAATTATTGTTTGAAATAGTTCATCAAGTTTATGAGTATTGTGTTCCCTAACGGTTACGTTCTAGACACTGTCGGCCCATTTCTTGGTAGTGATAATGAGGCCAAAATCACTGACAAGATACTTACCTCATTACAAAGTCTGTCAGGTATCCAATAGGAAGATGATCAGGTAATTGTAGACAGGGGTTTCCGAGACATTTTGAGGAAACTATCAGACGAGAGATACGAGACTCACATGCCGACATTTCTCAAACCTGGACAGAGTCAACATGATGGTATAGAGGCAAACACAGACAGGTGTATCACTAAAACAAGATGGGTGGTCGAAAGTTATCATTCTCGTTTCAAGCAGTTCAGATTTTTTTAAACTGAACTCACATCAAACTACTTCATCAAAAATCTCGAAAGTCTGATGAAAAGTGTCACGGCATGTCTGAATTGGCTACGTGGACCCATATATCAACCTTCATCAACAAAAGCAGCCGAATATGAATAATTTGCTCTGGAGATGAAGTCACTTTTAAACAAGTCCAACATCCTAGCAGGGCGTGTTGAGAAAAGCATTTAAAGAAACGTTTTCTTGTTGATAAACATTTATTTCACTATCTTTTAATCTAACCCTGATGGGTTGCAATTATGTAACGAATTCAATTCGTTACATAATTGCACATGGTTAGGGTTAGATTTTCGAACATTAATAACTGTATTTGTGAATGAAAACATTAAAAATAAGTTTTATTAAATGTTTTATGCTGTTGTCTTTGCAATATTTATCTCATTTCCCTCTAACCGCCGTGCCATGCAATTATGTAACGAATTCGAATTCGTTACATACTTGCAAATCATCAGGGTTAGAGTAAACAAGAGGCCCAGGGGCCTTAACGGTCATCTGACTCTAAATTAAAACCCTTATATTATTGTAGTATGCATTCTCTGTAGCAAGTATATAGTGGCACTGTTGGCCATGGTGGCCATCTTGGATTTCTGACCGGCCCAATAAATAATAACACTTGGTCTGGACCATCTAAGGATAATTTCTGGTAAGTTACAGCTGAATCCCACCGGTGGAATTTGAGAAGAAGTTTGAAATAGGTGTTGTTCAGGAAAACCATGATTGCGCAATCATGTTACAAAATGGCCGCCATTGCTGCCATGTCAAAGTTTTTACGAGGCCGAAAAATTAACAACACTTTGTTGGCCCTCCTTCCTTAACTTCCTCACCAATTTCCAGCTCAATGGCACCAGTGGAACTGGAGAAGAAGTTTAAAATGTGTTTTTTAAGATGGCGGATATGGCGGCCATCTTGGATTTCGGACCGACCCTAAAAATAACAACACTTGGTCGGGATCATATCAGAATCATTACAGGCAAGTTTCAGCTCAACAGCATTGGTGGAACTTGAGAAGAAGTTTAAAATGTGCTTTTCAAGATGGCGGCTATGGCGGCCATCTTGGATTTCGGACCGACCCGAAAAATAACAACACTTGGTCGGGATCATATCAGAATCATTACAGGCAAGTTTCAGCTCAATAGCATTGGTGAAACTTGAGAAGAAGTTTAAAATGTGTTTTTCAAGATGGCGGCTATGGCGGCCATCTTTGATTTCGGACCGACTCGGAAAATAACAACACTTGGTCGGGATCATATCAGAATCATTACAGGCAAGTTTCAGCTCAATAGCATTGGTGGAACTTGAGAAGAAGTTTAAAATGTGTTTTTCAAGATGGCGGCTATGGCGGCCATCTTGGATTTCAGACCAATCTAAAAGAAACAGCACTTGGTCGGGATCATCTCCATTTCAGGCAAGTTTCACCCCAACAGCACTGGTGACACTTGAGAAGAAGTTTAAAATGTGTTTTTCAAGATGGCGGCTATGGCGGCCATCTTGGATTTCGGACCGACCCGAAAAATAACAACACTTGGTCGGGATCATATCAGAATCATTACAGGCAAGTTTTAGCTCACTAGCATTGGTGGAACTTGAGAAGAAGTTTAAAATGTGTTTTTCAAGATGGCGGCTATGGCGGCCATCTTGGATTTCGGACCGACCCGAAAAATAACAACACTTGGTCGGGATCATATCAGAATCATAACAGGCAAGTTTCAGCTCAATAGCATTGGTGAAACTTGAGAAGAAGTTTAAAATGTGTTTTTCAAGATGGCGGCCATCTTGGAATTCGGACCGACTCGGAAAATAACAACACTTGGTCGGGATCATATCAGAATCATTACAGGCAAGTTTCAGCTCAATAGCATTGGTGGAACTTGAGAAGAAGTTTAAAATGTGTTTTTCAAGATGGCGGCTATGGCGGCCATCTTGGATTTCGGACCGACCCTAAAAATAACAACACTTGGTCGGGATCATATCAGAATCATTACAGGCAAGTTTCAGCTCAACAGCACTGGTGGAACTGGAGAAGAAGTTTAAAATGTGTTTTCAAGATGGCGGCTATGGCGGCCATCTTGGATTTCGGACCGACCCGAAAAATAACAACACTTGGTCGGGATCATATCAGGATCATTTCAGGCAAGTTTCAGCTCAATAGCACTGGTGGAACTTGAGAAGAAGTTTAAAATATGTTTATCAAGATGGTGGCTATGGCGGCCATCTTTGATTTCGGACCGACCCGAAAAATAACAACACTTGGTTGGGATCATCTCAGGATCATTTCTGGCAAGTTTCAGCCCAACAGCTCTGGTGGAACTTGAGAGGAAATTTAAAATGTCTTTTCAAAATGGCGGCTATGGCGGCCATCTTGGATTTTGGACTGACCCGAAAAATAACAACACTTGGTCAGGACCATCCCAGCATCATTTCAGGCAAGTTGCAGCTCAATCCCACTGATGGAATTTGAGAAGAAGTTTTAAATAGGTGTTGTTCAGGAAAACCATGATTGCGCAATCATGTTACAAAAAGGCCGCCATGGCTGCCATGTCAAAGTTTTTACGGGGTCGAAAAATAACAACACTTTGTTGGCTCTCCTTCCTTAACATCCTCACCAATTTCCAGCTCAATGGCACCAGTGGAACTGGAGAAGAAGTTTAAAATGTGTTTTTCAAGATGGTTGCCATGGCGGCCATCTTGGATTTCTGACCGACCCGAAAAATAACAACACTTCCTCAGGACCAACTCAGGATCATTTCTGGTAAGTAAGAGCTGAATCCCACTGGTGGAAATTGAGAAGAAGTTTTAAATAGGTGTTGTTTAAAAGAACCATGATTGCGCAATCATTTTACAAAATGGCCGCCATGGCTGCCATGTCGAAGTTTTTACGGGGCCAAAAAATAACAACACTTTGTTGGCTCTCCTTCCTTAACATCCTCACCAATTTCCAGCTCAATGGCACCAGTGGAACTGGAGAAGAAGTTTAAAATGTGTTTTTCAAGATGGTTGCCATGGCGGCCATCTTGGATTTCTGACCGACCCGAAAAATAACAACACTTCCTCAGGACCAACTCAGGATCATTTCTGGTAAGTAAGAGCTGAATCCCACTGGTGGAATTTGAGAAGAAGTTTTAAATAGGTGTTGTTTAGAAGAACCATGATTGCGCAATCATTTTACAAAATGGCCGCCATGGCTGCCATGTCGAAGTTTTTACGGGGCCAAAAAATAACAACACTTTGTTGGCTCTCCTTCCTTAACATCCTCACCAATTTCCAGCTCAATGGCACCAGTGGAACTGGAGAAGAAGTTTAAAATGTGTTTTTCAAGATGGTTGCCATGGCGGCCATCTTGGATTTCTGACCGACCCGAAAAATAACAACACTTCCTCAGGACCAACTCAGGATCATTTCTGGTAAGTAAGAGCTGAATCCCACTGGTGGAATTTGAGAAGAAGTTTTAAATAGGTGTTGTTTAGAAGAACCATGATTGCGCAATCATTTTACAAAATGGCCGCCATGGCTGCCATGTCGAAGTTTTTCGGGGCCAAAAAATAACAACACTTTGTTGGCTCTCCTTCCTTAACATCCTCACCAATTTCCAGCTCAATGGCACCAGTGGAACTGGAAAAGAAGTTTAAAATGTGTTTTTCAAGATGGTTGCCATGGCGGCCATCTTGGATTTCTGACCGACCTAAAAAATAACAACACTTCCTCAGGACCATCCCAGGATCATTTCAGGCAAGTTTCAGCTCAATCTCACCAGTGGAACTTGAGAAGAAGTTTCAAATGTGTTTTCAAAATGGCGGCTGTGGCGGCCATCTTGGATTTCAGACTGACCCGAAAAATAACAACACTTGGTCAGGACCATCCCAGCATCATTTCAGGCAAGTTTCAACTCAATCCCACTGATGGAACTTGAGAAGAAGTTTGAAATGTGAAAAGTTTACGCACGGCGGACGGCGGACGGCGCACGACGACGGACGAAGCATGATGACTACCCTTCGGGTCAGATGACCTAAAAATAGAGAAAACCTAGCCCTAACCATGTGCAATTATGTAACGAATTGAATTCGTTACATAATTGCAACTCATCAGGGTTAGATTACAAAATAGAGAAATAAATGTTCATCAACCAGAAAACGTCTCTTTAAATGCTTTTATTGCATTTTATTGGTACAAGAATGTAACATATCCACTATAATAACATAACCGCAGTGCCATGCAATTATGTAACGAATTCGAATTCGTTACATAATTGCATGTCACGGCGGTTAGAGGGAAATGAGCTAAATATTGGAAAGACAAGTACAACACACATTTAATAAAACTTATTTTTAATGTTTTCAATCACAAGTACACAGTTATTAATGTTCGAAAACCTAACCCTAACCATGTGCAATTATGTAACGAATTGAATTCGTTACAAAATTGCAACCCATCATGGTTAGATTAAACAAGAGGCCCAGGGGCCTTAACGGTCATCTGACTCTAAATTAAAACCCTTATATTATTGTAGTATGCATTCTCTGTAGCAAGTATATAGTGGCACTGTTGGCCATGGTGGCCATCTTGGATATCTGACCGACCCAATAAATAATAACACTTGGTCTGGACCATCTAAGGATAATTTCTGGTAAGTTAGAGCTGAATCCCACCGGTAAAATTTGAGAAGTTTGAAATAGGTGTTGTTCATGAAAAACCATGATTGCGCAATCATGTTACAAAATGGCCGCCATTGCTGCCATGCCAAAGTTTTTACAAGGCCGAAAAAATAACAACACTTTGTTGGCACTCCTTCCTTAACATCCTCACCAATTTCGAGCTCAATGGCACCAGTGGAACTGGAGAAGAAGTTTAAAATGTGTTTTTTAAGATGGCAGTTATGGCGGCCATCTTGCATTTCAGACCAATCTAAAAAATAACAACACTTGGTCGGGATCATCTCAGGATCATTTCAGGCAAGTTTCAGCTCAAAAGCACTGGTGGAACTTGAGAAGTTTAAAATGTGTTTTTCAAGATGGCGGCTATGGCGGCCATCTTGGATTTCGGGCCGACCCAAAAAATAACAACACTTGGTCGGGATCATATCAGGATTATTTCAGGCAAGTTTCAGCTCAAAAGCACTGGTGGAACTTGAGAAGAAGTTTAAAATGTGTTTTTCAAGATGGCGGCTATGACGGCCATCTTGGATTTCGGACCGACACGAAAAATAACAACACTTGGTCGGGATCATCTCAGGATCATTTCAGGCAAGTTTCAGCTCAATAGCACTGGTGGAACTTGAGAAGAAGTTTAAAATGTGTTTTTCAAGATGGCGGCTATGGCGGCCATCTTGGATTTCGGACGGACCCGAAAAATAACAACACTTGGTCGGGATCATATCAGGATTATTTCAGGCAAGTTTCAGCTCAAAAGCACTGGTGGAACTTGAGAAGAAGTTTAAAATGTGTTTTTCAAGATGGCGGCTATGGCGGCCATCTTGGATTTCGGACGGACCCGAAAAATAACAACACTTGGTCGGGATCATCTCAGGATCATTTCTGGCAAGTTTCAGCCCAACAGCACTGGTGGAACTTGAGAAGAAGTTTAAAATGTGTTTTCAAAATGGCGGCTATGGCGGCCATCTTGGATTTCGGACTGATCCGAAAAATAACAACACTTGGTCAGGACCATCTCAGGATCATTTCAGGCAAGTTTCAGCTTAATCCCACTGGTGGAACTTGAGAAGAAGATTAAAATGTGAAAAGTTTACGCACGGCGCACAACGCACGACGCACGACGACGGACGAAGCATGATGACCCTTCGGGTCAGATGACCTAAAAATAGTGAAATAAATGTTCACCATTTACGACTTGTTACATAATTGCATGTCACGGCGGTTAGAGGGAAATTAGATAAATATTGCAAAGACTATGCTTAATGTTTTCAATCACAAATACACAGTTATTAATGTTCGAAAACCTAACCCTAACCATGTGCAATTATGTAACAAATTGAATTCGTTACATAATTGCAACCCATCAGGGTTAGATTAAAAAATAGTGAAATAAATGTTTATCGACAAGAAAACGTCTCTTTAAATGCTTTTATTGCATTGATTTAATATCATCAGGAAATATAAATTATATTTCGCTCTAACCGCGAATAATAACAATTATGTAACGAATTCAAACTTCGGTTACATAATTTCAGATCAATAGGGCTGGGGCTAAATGGTGTATAATTGACACGAATGTGCGAAATTAAACAGGAAAAGCATTAAAAGATAAATATTGCAACTATTAAATGTGTATCTAGGCATTATTTTACCTAACCACCATGATTTGCAATTATGTAACGAATTCAATTTTATCTTATTTTTGAATTCGTCACATAATTGCATAATCTTGCGGTTAGAGCTAACCAAATTAAATATTTCGAGAAAGATATTAGTAAACATTTATTACATAACTGCAACCCACCTTCGTTAGGTAAATAACATACTGAAGCGAAGGTGGTAACTGAACCTTGCCATACTCCTCGTGATTAGGTAAAAATATTACTGAAGAAGAGGCGTAACTGAACCTTGCCATACTCCATTACCGTTTCGGAATTGAGGTTGCGAGCGCGTTCCTACGTCATCATTCCAGTCTTTGCTTAGTACAAGGACAGTTGATAGCACATAGATTGTAGAAAATACAAGAAATAAAGATTAAAAAAACCCAAAAAACATCAACACTATGGCGAAAACCCGAAAGGGTTTTAAGAGTGGGAAAGGAAGGGGTGGGGGGAAATTAAACCCAATTCCTAAGAGAATGAGGTCAAGGGCGTCTGGTCCCCCAACACCGGTTCAGGATCCTCCTGTAGAATGGGAAGCTCGGCAGTGCAAAAAACATCAACACTATGGCGAAAACCCGAAAGGGTTTTAAGAGTGGGAAAGGAAGGGGTGGGGGGAAATTAAACCCAATTCCTAAGAGAATGAGGTCAAGGGCGTCTGGTCCCCCAACACCGGTTCAGGATCCTCCTGTAGAATGGGAAGCTCGGCAGTGCAGTGACTGTATCCCCCCCCCCCCCCCCCCCCCATCACCAGCTCGGTTGGCGGTCCACTTTGGGCCTAGGGTGCGGTTGCCAAATTCCCCACGGGGCTTGGGAAAGTTTCCGCTACATCGCAACTGCGACTGCGATTCCCGGCCCCTTACGCAAGATGTCCAGCCCCTAACGCAACCCAACCGCGACCAGAGAGGGACAGCACACCTGTTCGAGGAGGGGGAAAAGACTCCCTGTAGTGCTGAGAAACCAAATTGAATCCTTCCTGGAGAAGGCAAAGAAGGGGAGGAGGAGCCGTCTTTTTGATGCCTCCTCGGAGGACGATGACCGCGACGACGACTATGTCCCCGAGAAAACTCGTCACTCCTCCTCCCCAAAACAGGGCCGCCATAAGGTGCCCCGACCCTCTTCCTCATTCTCCAAGGAGGAGAGCCACAAAACAGACCCTCCCTCTTCCTCAAAAACAGGTGGACCGACCCTCTTCCTCATTCTCCAAGGAGAAGGGCCACAAAACAGACCCTCCCTCTTCCTCATCAAAACAGGTGGACCGATCCTCTTCCTCATTCTCCAAGGAGGAGGGCCACAAAACAGACCCTTCCTCTTCCTCCTCCTCAAAACGGGGCCGCCATAAGGTGGACCGACCCTCATCCTCATTCTCCAAGGAGGGCCACAAAACTGACCCTCCCCCTCCTCCTCCGAAGACCCACTTCCTGATCTACCGCCCCAAGAAATAGCTCGAAGCGCAGATCGAAAATTAAAAGAGGGCCTCAGTTTTTCAGGAGGCATTAGAAAACACTATAATGTGAGGGCAAATAGAGCCCAGTACAGCGAAAAAAAAAGAGCCAAGCGGCCCTGCCCTATTTGTGGTAGGGAAATTGTCCATCTTGTACGTCACTTGACCGAAGTTCATAACCTCCATGCCAAAAGTGCGAAATCTAAAGCCACACGGTAAAGGCAAAAGCACCGAAATCGTGCCCCATGGCTGGCTGCTCTATTGTGACACGAGTTGACATGCAAATCGACCGCAAGCACCACGATGTCACATCAGAGGAGCGGTCCAAGGCATCTGCCATTGCGAGGCATGTGGTTACATCAGCCTCCGGGTCAGTTGAGGTCGTTTCTAACGACGAAAGACTGCGTAGGATTTGGGACGACAAGCTGCAACGAATGGCACCCACGTCGACACCAACTCTTGACTCCTACGCTGACATTCCACTCCTTGTCAAATTCAAGGAGTGGCTTGTCAGTTTGGAGAGAGGCAAGAGCCACACTGCTGCAACGCAGCACGTCAAACAGGTTCTCGCCATATGCAAGTGTACGGACATGAGTCCAACCCCAGACCTGGATTCCTTGTTGGATTCCAGCAAAGTCTCCACTTACTGGCTGGAACCCTATAGGGAAACCCTGCAGCCAGGGACACTTCGATCCCATCTGGGGTCGTTGAAAGAATTTCTGTCTTTCTTGTGCGCAACGAAACCAGTGGGTTGCGACGTCGACAAGTGTCGCGAAGGAATGGCTCGGGTGGGTAGATGGGCCAATTCTCTAGGCCAGCTCTCGCGACGGAGACCGGTCGAGAAGGCCATGGAGGACACCGCCGAGCAGATCAGTCCAGCTGATCACACCCGAGCCCTCCAGTCCCAGCAGGCTGCCGATTCGAAGGAATAACTCAGAATGCCTGCCTGTGGCGAGTTTAAAACCCTCCACAGCAACAGATATGCGATGTGCCGCAATTACCTTGTGCTAAACATTTTAGCGGTTAACGCACAGCGCTCCGGGGCGATCGCGGCCATGACGCTCCGAGCAATTTCCTATTCTCAAGAACGGGATGAGGGCAAACGGGTGGTTGTCGTAGCCGATCATAAGAGCGGCTACAGAACTCCCGCCACCCTAGTCTTCCCGAAAGAGCTTTGGACGTGCATGATGCAGTTTAAGAAACTGAGAAAGGTTTACATGGAGAGCGTTGATCCTGAACTCGCCAAAGACTCCTCGAAGTTCTTTCTGACCTTCGCCAGGCAGGCAATGAACAACAGCGAGGTCAACAATGCAATCAACTCGTTCTGGACCACTGCTTGTCCGGAATCCCCATCCATTTCGGCGACAAAGATCCGAAAATGTACCGTGACGCACATGCGGGAGAAACACCCCGAAATGAGAGAGGCACTGGCGAGTCACATGACTCACAGAGTATCAACAGCGGATAACTACTATCTGTTACACAGCAAAGAAACCGAGAGTGTGGCGGTCACCTCGGCCATACAGTCTGTGATGCTCGGTGAGTCAAGTGGTTCGCCAGCTCAACAACAGCCTCAAGACCAGGGATCTGGTGATGGGTCTGACGAGGCTAGTCGGGAGGGCACCAGGTACAATTCTTACGCCCTACCTGCATGGAAGGCGAGTTTTCACCCGGTAGGAGGGCAACATCACATTGTCCTCCTGCAAAACCATCATTGATGGAGAATGCCCAATAACTCAAGACACTGATGAAAGAATTTATGGCCAGGACTGGCCTAGGCCAGAGTGTGTTGGAGCGGTTCTCCATTAAAACAATAAAAGATCGGGTGAGGACCGCGCGCAGATTGCGAAAGAAGATGCAGACATAAGAAAACAAATTACATTCACTGCCTTCTGAAATATTCCTGATAATGATTGTGTATGATTTCTGCTGATTGAAAAAAAATGCTCTTATTTGTTGTATTGTTGAATTTTGCCACACCTTCCAATCTCTATGTAATAATGACTTGATTTTTTATATGAAAAAAATGAAGAAAAAAAGGCATTGGGTATGCTTAAAAAAAAAGAGAAAAGAAAAGAAATTACATTCACTTCCTTCTGAAATATTCCTGATAATGATTTTGTATGATTCCTGCTAATTGAAAAATGTTCTTATTTGTTGTATTGTTAAATTTGTGGCACCTTCCAATCCCTTTGTAATAATGACTTGATTTTGTATATGAAAAAAAAATGAAAAAAAACCGGCATTGGGTATGCTAAAAAAAAAAGAACAAAAAAAAAAGATGGGCTTACTTGAGCAGGGTCCCCGTCCCAAGCCTGGACAGGGATACATGCTAAGATATGGCAGACATATCTAAGTATGTATCCCTGACTGATGCTCAAAAGCAACTAGGTACTAGTGATTCTGAACTATAATTTCTAACCATGAACATGTGACTTATTGAAATCGTTACATAATTGCAATACCTCAGGGTTAGGTGAGAAAAAAGACTTTTCTCGACTTTAAATTGATTTTCTTAGCATGTTTTGTCCGCTCTTTCCACAGACATGAAATGTTTGCATAAAATACAAAAAATATTTTTCATGGGAATTTTCTCCTCAGGCCTAAACCCATGAGGAATTCGTTACAAAATTGCAAATATCAGGTTAGGTCCAAATGATGTTATTTTTGATATATTTTTTGATTGAAAATTTTCATTGTATTAAAACAAGGGTATTCGGTGCTTAAAATAGTAAAAAAAGTCAAAGTTTATACCTAACCCTGAAGTGTTTTTTCCAATTCGTTACATACTTTCATTGGCTCATAAGTCCGTCCTGATTTAAGTAAAATAAGAGGGTTTTGCATGTTTGCAATCCTTTTTATTGGCTTAAGATATTTAAAACTTGTTTTCATTAAAATCACGTTGTATTTGCTTTTTAGAGAAAATATCCCGTCACAGATCACCCCATTCAATTCGTTACATACTTGCACATGGTTAGCTTTTTAAACAATAATAACTTTAAAATAATAGTTAAAAACATTAAAAATGAGCTCTATAAAATGGTAAACGTGCTTTTCCTTGCTATATATATCTTGTTTCTCTCTAACCGCCATGATTTGCAATTATGTAACGAATTCCTAATTCGTTACATAATTGCATGTCACCGCGGTTAGAGAGAAATAAATCGAATGAGGGATAGTAAACATCAGAAAACATTTCAAAAGGCTTATTTTTAATGTATTAAACCAAAATTACCAAGTTAAGCTTGCTCAGAAAGGTACAACTTAACATGATAAAAGTAAGACTAAATGAAATTCGTTACATAATTGCAAATCAAGGTGGTTAGGTAAAATAATGCCTAGATACACATTTAATAGTTGCAATATTTATCTTTTAATGCTTTTTTTTGTTTAATTTCGCACATCAGTGTCAATTATACACCATTTAGCCCTAGCCCTATTGATTTGAAATTATGTAAAGAAAGTTTGAATTCGTTACATAATTGCAATTGTTCGCGGTTAGAGTGAAATATGATTTATATTTCCCGATGATATTAAATCAATGCAATAAAAGCATTTAAAGAAACGTTTTCTTGTTGATAAACATTTATTTCACTATCTTTTAATATAACCCCAGACCATGCGAAATATGTCGGTCCGTCGGACAATGTCTGGTTAATTTGCCGCCGGTCCGGAACCGAACTGTACAGTTCCGGACCGATTGTCCGGCTTTTAGACTATCCCCTGATCATGGTCCCGAATACGTTTGTCGCGAACACGCTTTAATTAAATGGCCGCCGCCATGCTTCGATATGTGGATGGGGTAATGCCCGGCAAGACTTTGAAACGCAGAGCGTCAACGCCGGAGCGATTGGCAAAAAAGCATGCCAGTAGTAAAAAATACGAGGAAAACCGGCCATCTCGTAATGTGAACGGGAAGTGGCAAGACGGCAGACCGTGGCTTGTCCTTGACTTTGCCAATAACAGTATGACCTGTAAAACATGCATCGAGCAGTACACGAGTACATCGAGTAGCATGAGAGGTAAGAACACTTTTATCCATGGATGTAAGAATGCTAGAATATCTGCAGTTGTTGACCACGAAAGCAGTTCAGCGCACAAAAAAGCTGTAGAACTTCAGAATGACCAGAAACTAAAACAAACGTCTCAACATTTAGTACAATCAACACCAGCTGCGGCAGCATTATTATCGTTGAAAAAGGGGCAAAGAAACCAAATGACACATTTGTTCAGAAACGCTCATGCTGTTTTGAAACAGAATAAACCCTTATCAGACTTTGTGTGGCATTGTGATTTGGATCAAGCCAAAGGGCTTGATATAGGCACAACCTACAGAAACGCAAAGGCTGTATTGACATTTGCAAGATCCATAGCCAATGTTGAGAAGAAAACTACTACAACCTTAGGGAAAAATGCTAGTTTCTTCTCAATAATGATGGATGGTTCAACTGATATTTCAGGAGATGAGCAAGAAGCAATATATATTCGTTGCTGTATAGGTCAGGAAGTGGTCGATCGTTTCCTTGGAATAGGATCACCAGTATCTACATGCTCCAAAGATCTGAAAGAGTTTGTCATCAATATGCTTGACTCACATGACATTGATAAAGGTAAGTGTCATATTAAAACCATTATATTAAACTGATGAGAGTGATGGATTTGATGTGGCGGTGTTTATATTCTAAATACTTCAGATGTCGATAAAAATAACAAAGATGCAGGATAGTGAGGACTGTAAAAGTTAAGTTTAAGTTTTTTGTTTTTCAGCCAAACTTGTTGCGCTCGGTTCGGATGGGGCGTCTAATATGACAGGTCACAAATCAGGGTTAGCACAACTCCTTCGTCAAGACATCAATCCAGAGATGATCAACATTCACTGCTTTGCACATAGACTTGAATTGTCATTCCGAGACGTGATGAAGAAACAAAACCTTTATGATAAAGTTATGACACTACTGATTGGTATCTACTACCACTACACAAAACAATACAAAAACAAAAGTGGTCTGCGGAATGCAATCTCGTGTCTGCATATTAAAGGAGTTATGCCAACAAAGGTGACGGGGACACGCTGGATGGCTCATCTTTCTAGAGGGATAGATGCATTTCTAAGAACTTTCAGGGCATATGAGGCACACCTCTCTACTCAAAGCCACGAGAAAGCCAAGGCAGGAGGTCTCTTGAAGATCATGATCAACATGAATGTCCTTTGCTTCATCCTCTTCCTTAAGGTGAGTGTAGAAGTCAATTATTAGTATGTGTTTTACATGTATGATGCCATTATAATTGTTAATGAACACTGTCTTGTAATTATAATAGTGTACGCGATAGGCATGTTTTATTGTTTAATTTAAAACATGTAGGCATTGACGAGTGTACTGTTAATTTTTAAACCTAACATATGTAGCTAGCCTAGTTAAGTAGATAAAAGTATAAGTTTATCGTTTCCAGGAAATCTTGAAACCATTGATGATGCTTTCACTTAAGCTCCAGGCTCCTGCTACAACTGTTGGAGACACCTGTGTGTGGGTAGAGGCTACTGTAAATCTATTGAAAGATCTTAGATCAAGGTATGAATCGATGATAAATTAATGATTTAAATAATCTACTTTAATATGTAATAGTAAAAATACAATGATATGATAATATTCAACTGAATTTCAAAGTAAGTCAATATTTCCCTGAACATGTATATATACTAACATTTTAGAGACACAGATCAGTTTGATGAGGTATCGGAGGTGCTTACAACAGGTATGTACCAGGGTATAAAACTTAAAGGACAGACTCCATCAATGCCTTACAAAGAAACGATAATAGATGGCCTCATCAAGGCTATAGAGGACAGGTTTAGTCGTCCAACCTCACAGGCCATTCTCGACAATGCCACCAGGATTCTCCATTTTGATAAATGGCCACAGAAAGATAGTCATGATGTCAAAGGTTTCAATCCATATGTTGAAAACTGTTACAGTTCATACCATTGTTAAAATTTCAGTTACTAACAATTTTTTTTGTTTGTTTCTAGTTAGTTTCATTTTTTTCCATAAAATGGCTGTGTCTGAATACTGTTTGTACTTCCAATTTTATTGAATGTTTAGTGTATTTTCATTTATTAAACCTCAACACAGTAATAACAATTTTACTTAATTTATTCAATTGTTATAGTTTTTGGTCAAAACATTTAAGAACACATTTAATAATATTTAGTGAAATGCAAATGTATATCTTATTCTGTAGAAACAGATAACTTTTGTAAACAAGTCATTCTTTCCATATGTGGTTTAAATGGAATAAATTACCAAAAGTGAATGGAAACTAGAAAATTCAACATTTACTATATTTCGTTGGTCTTTTTTCTGAGAACTTCATGATCATTCATGTCAATATCAAGACTTTTAAGTACAACATTCATAAATTGTAGACTTTGGAGCTGATGCTATTGTGGCAGTGACTTCCAACTACCGAAACACATTCCATCATGTCAACCCAAGTTTTGATACTGATGTTGCCCTAGAAGAGTTCAAGTTGTTGAAAAGAGTTCTGTATGCAAGGTAAAGCATGTCTATTGACACCTTTTAAAGTCTTAAAGTATTGTTCAAATGCTGTTATATATCTATATATATTTGATATCATCTGTTCAAATTATCCATATCTGACTTTCTGACTATCATTTTGCAGGCACGGTGCAGATTTGAAGGCTTTGAAATGGAATAATGTGCAGGACCTACAGGATTTTCCACACATGGCCTTGGTAATAGAGCTGCTGCATTGTCTTCCACCAACGAGTGTCAGCTGTGAAACAACATTTTCACAAATGAAGCTGATCAAGACAAGCAGACGGATAAGCATGTCCAATGAAACATTGAACAACCTTCTGCTGGTCAAACTCCAGAGTCCGTGCATCCCAGAATTTAATCCTAAGGATTCCATTGATGACTGGCTTGTGAGTTTGTTTTGCCAATGCTTTAAATACTTTTCAAATTGTTGCCTTTTCTGGTTAGTTACAAATGAATTATTTCAGTAGATCTAGATGATCTTCAATTCTGACTGATGTGCTTGAAATCCTATGTCTAATTTTGTAGCTCTCATCTTTGATGCCAAGGAGGCCACACTACCGAAGATCTACTGGTAAAAGAGAGAAACAGACTGGTAATTACTTTAATGATATTTAAAACCAACCAAAATCTTGTTATATAATTAATTTGCCTCAAACGATAGTAGAACAACAAATAACAAAATCTTAAAAGATGATTATTCAAACATTTCATTGTTATAAATATAACTCCTTAATAATGTTATAAAATTCAATTTGATCAATTACTTTTTTGCAGACCTGGAAAATGTAACCAATGCAGCTGGTACAGCCCACAACAACATTGATGAGGTAATCATTTAAACAATTGCACTTGAGTTTTGGTATTATGTTAAATTGTTTGTTTATGGGAAGAATTTAATTTGTTTTTATTTTAATTGGTAGATTGGTAATCCTACTCACCTACAGGATGGGGCCCAGATTGAGAGAGAAGATGATTTAGAGACTGAAGAGATTGAGGGAATAAAAGAGGGTGAAACTCAGATTGAGGGAAAGAATGAGGATGAGATTGAGGGAAAGAATGAGGGTGAGACAAAGATTGAGGGTGATGTTGAGAGAAAGATTGAGGGCGAGACAGAGATTGAGGGTGATGTTGAGAGAAAGATTGAGGGCGAGACAGAGATTGAGAGTGATGTTGAGAGAAAGATTGAGGGTGATACTACAGAGATTGAGAGTGATGTTGAGAGAAAGATTGAGGGTGATACTACAGAGATTGAGGGTGATGTTGAGAGACAGATTGATGGTGAATGGTCTAGGGAAGAGGACAGCATCATAAGTGAGGAAGAACAACTCATGAGACTTGATTTAATCTTTGGAAAAGATGCAGATGATTTTGACTATTCTGAAGACTATCAAGGCGAAGAGGAGAACTTTGAAAATATCATGATGTTTTCAAGAAGTTGTTAATAGTTTTGCAACGATCATGTGTGTCTTTTGGATCCTTTGTCATAATTAAGAGATTGTTTAAGAGATCAAATAAAAGTTATGATGAAATGACTGTTGATATTTTGTATTTTGTTGACAACAATTCCAGACATTTTGTCATACAATGTAGGTGTGTTAATTCTTCTACAAAGAAGCAATTTTATCATCTACTCTAGAATTGTAAAGCATATAATGCATATCTTCCGCAGACTGAATGTCCTGTAATTTCTTAAAGTTTATCAGACCGAAATGTCCTGTGAAAGTTGATTCGGTCTGGTAAATATTCAGAGTTCACCAGACCGAATGTCCTGTGAAAAAAAGTAATATTTCGCATGGTCTGTAACCCTGATGGGTTGCAATTATGTAACGAATTCAATTTGTTACATAATTGCACATGGTTAGGGTTAGATTTTCGAACATTAATAACTGTGTATTTGTGATTGAAAACATTAAAAATAAGTTTTATTAAATGTTTTATGCTGTTGTCTTTGCAATATTTAGCTCATTTCCCTCTAACCGCCGTGACATGCAATTATGTAACGAATTCAAATTCGTTACATAATTGCATGGCACTGCGGTTAGGTTATTATAGTGGATATGTTACATTCTTACATAATTGCACATGGTTGGGGTTAGGTTTTTTAGAATGAATAAGTTATTATTTTTCTTTAATACACCATAAATAAGTTTTCTTTAATGATCTTTGGACTCTCTTGAGCTATATCTGATTCATTTCACTCTAACCGCGAATGACATGCACTTACAAATTGTATGTAACGATTTGGAATTCGTTACGAAATTGCAAGTCAGTGCGTTTAGGGTTAAATAGATTATATATGACATGGGTGTTGTTAAAAAGACAAGAAAAGCATTAAAAGAGACGTACAATGGTATTTAGATATGTATTTAGGTATTATTTTCCCTAACCCTGATGGGATGCAATTTTGTAACGAAAGTCATTTTGTCTTACTTTCTCAATGGTCAGCTGTACTTTTTTGAGCATCAATATCTTTGTATTTTTTGCTCTATACATTAAAATCAATCTATTTTTATGTGTATTATCGTTCGCTTGGCCATATTTTATTCATTTCGCTCTAACCGCGAATGACATGCAACTATGTAACGAATTCGAATTCGTTACATAGTTGCATTACATTGCGGTTAGGGATAATTAGTGTTTATGTACCATGTTTGTTGTAAAAGGCAGCAATAAACTATTTCAAGAGAAGAAATATTGTTACTTTATATTTATTAATATAAATCTTACCCTAACCGCAAGGTATTGCAATTATGTAACGAATTCAATTCGTTACGTAATTGCACATGGTTAGGGTTAGGTTTTTCAGCATGAATTAAGTTGTAAGTCTTGTTAAATGAACTAGAAATATTTGTTCTGTAATGTATGTTTAAGTTTTTTTCGCAATATTGTATTGATTTCACTCTAACCGCGGTGGGATGCAATTATGTAACGAATTCAATATAGGGAGCACTACGCCATTTTTTTGAATTTTCAAATAATCATACAAAATTCAATAATTGTGGTAGAAGACTAAATTTAACGGTTTTCGACTCAATTTATCATTCTCTATCACTTTACCGAGCGAAAAAAATATATATATTGAAGTTATTTATATTTTTTCGAATTCTCAAAAAGCACCATTGAATTATCCTGGGGGGCATGTTTCCAAGCTAAATCCGTCAAAAATCCTGTGCATTTCAGAAAAAAAAATTAAATCGTGTTCAAGGAAATTGAATACCCTTTCCAATGATATATAACTTGTCTTAGTGAGTATAAAGAATATGAGAATAAAAAGCACGTTAATTGGAGGGGGTATGAAATGTCATCTTAAATTGGTACCTTAAACTTCACACACATTAGAAAAGTGCAAATAAACAGAACTTTTTTTTATTTGATGCCACCATTATTATGTCTTAACAGAATAAATACAAAAAACCGGCCAGATTTGCATCGTCCGGTTTATAAAAAATGTTTGAATGGGGATGCCCTCCGACCAAAAACAGACAACATCGCTTAAAATCTTGTTTTTTAAAGTTTTGTTAATTTTCTTCTTTTTGAATATCAAGAATGCTAAAATGCGAGAAAAAACGCTTTATAAATGACCTTAACAATAGTTTGATCTTAGAAATGTAACGAATTGATACCATTATGACACCAATGTGGTGGTTAGACTAGGGTTAGGTTGCATGTCGCACGCTCGGGAGGCCGTCCTTAAATGACCTTAGCTGTTAATAGGACGTTAAACAAAATAAACCAAACCAAACCAAATTATTTTCAACAAAAAACATCAATAATTCGTAGTCAATGCTTTACAACATTTAATACCTACTTGAAATTAAATCAAGTAAAAATCGACCTAACCCTATGTGTCCGAAAAGTGTAACGAATTCGACTTTAAAACATTAATAACTTTTTTTCTAAACGTCCAAAATCAATATAACCCAGCGCAAATTAAACTTTATATCGTCAAATATAACACTGATATAATGGTTCGAAAAAGTTCAAAAAATAAAAATCACTTTCGTTACATGCAAACTTTGCAGCTGCATAATTGCATCAATTCGATACATAATTGCCCACTTTGGTTACAAAATTGAACACCGAAAAACTTTGGTTACAAAATTGCATCAATTCGGTTCAAATTCGTTACATAATTGCATGAATAAGTCGTAAGATGCTAACTTATTGGCCATCTTGTTTTCAAATCATTTCGTTTGGTTTGGTTTAATTTATTTATCAGCCAAGGTCATTTAAGGACGGCCTCCCGTGCGTGCGACATGCATGTGTGTGGTGAGTGCGTATGTGTGTTTTGGGAGGCTGCGGTATGTTCGTGTTAAGTCTCCTTGTGATAGGCTGGAACTTTTGCCGATTTACAGTGCTACCGCACTGAAGCATACTGCCGAAGACACCCAGCAGGACACCCCACCCGGTCACATTATACTGACAACGGGCGAACCCTGGTTTGGTTTGGTTTATTTTGTTTAACGTCCTATTAACAGCCAAGGTCATTTAAGGACGGCCTCCCGTGCGTGCGACATGTATGCGTGTGGTAAGTGCGTATGTGTGTTTTGGGAGGCTGCGGTATGTTTGTGTTAAGTCTCCTTGTGATAGGCCGGAACTTTTGCCGATTTAAAGTGATCTCACTGAAGCATACTGCCGAAGACATCCAGCAGCACACCCCACCCGGTCACATTATACTGACAACGGGCCAACCAGTCGTCCCACTCCTAATTTGCTGAGCGCTAAGCAGGAGCAGCAACTACCATTTTTAAAGACTCTGGTATGTCTCGGCCAGGGGACAGAACCCAAAGCCTTCCTCACAGGGGCGAACGCTCAACTAAAGGTCAAAAGTGAGGCATTGTCAAGGGAGACATTAGGAAGAAGAAAGTTGTTAAGAAAGAAGAGAAAAGATAAGATCCCAAGTTTAGTCGCCTCTTACGATCATGCAATGGGGGCAGCAGGTACAATTCTTAGCAAAGAAACCGAGAGTGTGGCGGTCACCTCGGCCATACCGTCTTAGTCTAGTCAATCTACTCTCAAAATACCACAACCTCAAACTAATTGCAACAAAAACAGTTGATGTATCACTGATGTCCTGTATAAGTACCCTAACACATATCAAAAATCGAGAAGGGGGAAAATTCGGGAAAAAAAGATATCGGGGGTCAAAGGTCACATGTTTAATTACATTCTGAATCGTATTCCAATACAATAAACGAATGATAAATTTCATTCAAATTCATTTAATAGCATCTCTAATCAATAAATTGATGACAAACAAAGCCATTGAGCATACAAATAAGCATTATATCAAAACTATATGGTGTTTTTGACTATATTTGCTTATAATTATGGTCCGAGTCTTTTTGGACGAGTTGTCCTAAGTGCATCAACCTACCTTGTATTGCTTTAAAAGAGAAAGTATGGGGGTTTATGGCATGGAGTTGTTTTTTTTTTACAAAGGGCTTTTATGTCGCATTTGGACGAAACTAAAAAATGCTGTTATAATTACATTAACATATTGGCACGTTTCAAGATTTTTACATGTGTATGTATTATAAATCGAGTTTGTAATTTGGGACGAGTTGTCTCGCTAGCTATAAAATTCATGATAACAACAGCAACACGTTGCTGAAATGGTAATCGTTAATAAAATATCTTGGTCAAAAACTTCCCATGAATTTAGATAGTCAAGGTCCGTTTAAACGTATCTTTGGTACATTGCATGTCACTTCAATCCTTTCCAAAGACATCCAACATGTTTGAGTTGGAACAGCTATTTCCCTTGCAATCACTGCATACAGGTGAACATTCAAGACCATGCTTTCGGCAAGTACATTTTCTAGTGTCACAGTTTTTCTTGCATTTGCATCGAATGATTGTCAGAAGTCTTTCAGGAGCTGGGGCTTTGTCAGTTTTCACTGGCAGCAGTTTGTTATTGGAAAGAACCCATCCCCATTCAGTTGGGTTCAGAACATTTCCCTCAATCCATTTTTGCACTTGAAAGTAGGTCCTTTGACTATGGAAGGCAGTGGCACTAGATGTAGGTGGTAGAGTATGTATTTGCAAAAATGTCTTGTTTGTTAGCACGCTATTAGCAAACTTCCGGTATCGCAGGATGTCCAGTCCTTCATATTGTAGTCCACTGTAGAGCTGAGTTATCAGATGCTCTCCCGCAGCAATAATTTCGTTTTTCGTACTTTGCTTGTTGATGAAAACGTGTGCTTGAGACTTCATAAATGTATTATTTGATACCTTCTTGAGTGTTAGTCCTTTTCCAATCCCAAACAATCGCGATGTCGTATCACAACCTGTTATGGCATGTATAACAGGCAAAAGGGTACACAACTCAGATCCTAACAAATCCTTTGTCTTCTGAATATCCCAAATCTTTGCCTTGCTATTCTTTTTCGAGATGTCTGATCGGAAATAAAGAGGAAACGACTGCAACTCGGCGTGATAGAGTAGCAGTACAAGTAGGTCGGTGTCTTCTCCCAGCAAGACAGTAGGGTTGGTTTTACACGCAGCTATAGCGGTTTTTGCGATCAATGTATCAGCGTCTGATTTGTCGTGTTTTGTTTCGATTCCGTTTGCATTTAATGTTGTTCCAAGCATGTGAATGAATGTTTGCTTATTTTCATGATTTGCCAGAAATACATCTTTCTTCGACCTAAATGGTGTTGATTCCTTGAATTTCACCTCGGTACCACATAAACCTTTGGTTCGACGAAGATGAATAGAATCTTTTGTGTCCGGACCCGACTCGTATCCATCAAAAACGACGACGGCTTTCCTGTAGTGATGGCAAACATAATCTTTGTACCGACTGCAAATATCACCAAATGTCTGGCCTGCTATCCATGGAATTCTGTGGAGAAGTGAGCCGCCGTCTATAATGTACATCATATCGTCATCGATAGCTTCCAATTCCGTGGCATTGCAATCTCCCAGATTCCAGATGGCTTCACCAAGCGATGACTTCTGTGCTAATCTCATGAGTCCAGAGGAGTCAAACATTGCGCTTGGTTGACTGCACAGCTCGTGCGCAAATATTTCTGTTTTGTCATCATATGTTCCATTTGCAGCCGCAATAAACCTCTGGAATAGAAGTTGAGGATCTACGGGTATTGTTTCCCCTTCAACTTTGACAGACAATTTTTCGCTTAAAGTGACGACTTGATGTTTCCTTTTGAAAGAGAATTCTTCAACAAGTTTGCCATCCATTGACTTAAGGATTTCGAGCCCTTTTTGTTTTGCGTTATAAGCGTCTACTGAGGAATCTGCGGTGACACCTGTCTCGATGTTCCTAAGATTTTCTTCTGCAATAAACGGATTGCGATCATACAAGAACGTTGTCAATGTCTGTGTGTCCTTTGAGTCTCTTTGTCGTCTAGATTCGCCTTCTTCTTTGTGCTGCAAGCTTGTGCTGAAATTTACTCCTGTGATTTCTTGCATTGCGGCGTTCATCTGCGAGCAGTCCGGCATAGATAGTAGCCACTGTGCACGCTGGCCTTCCGTCATGCCTCTGCCCCTAGTCAAGCCTCCAGATGTTTTCATGCTCCTCATCAAAACTTGCTCAATTGCTAAATCAGATGATATCCCAGCCCAGTATCTGTCAGTTCGCCTAACAACGTGGTGGCCAGACATAAAAAATGCGTAAACTCCAGGGTGTTTGGACTCAAGCTGATCCATTTGCTGCAGGTACACACGTGCAGATTTGACATACAAGTTATGCCCTGAGGCTGCGAGATATGGAAGCATTGCCCTTATGGTCTGCAGATGGATATTCCAATTCCCTGTTCGTTCTGCCTTTATGAATTTCTGAAGGATGCTAACCAATAATCCATGTATTGAAACCACAATAGCGCTGTGCGATGATTAGCGTGGTTACTTCTGTAGCTATCCATTTCCGATTTCACGTGTTCTAACATCTCATTTTCACACACGTCTGCAACCGTGATACTGCTGTCTAGCAATGAATCCAGGATTTTACCTATATCCATAATGTCATGATTTTGAGCGGAATCTGGGTTAGCTTGATATTCTTCTGCCTCCTGTGTCATGACCGTTGTGGTGTCATTGTCTCCTTGGACACCGGGTAATGGAATGGAGTATATCTGATGGATAATAATGGCCGTTAGTGCTCTCTTCACCATCATGTGTCCACGTACAGCTCGGGCAATTGCTTTCCCAGTAAGCATATGCAACACAGTGTTTGGTGCATACACGGTTTCAAGCAGTTCGGCTAATCCAGATCCAACCATAAAATGTCCTATACTCCCGGCAAAGCTCATTTCAGTATGGAAACCGCCAAGTCTGAGAATTATGGACTTCAGGGGACTACGCATTGGCTCACGTTCAATAATATTGGCCGCCTTCCAATACAGTGGCTGGTCGAAAGTCAGAATCGGCGTAAATCCATTAGCTGCTGCTTCCTTACAAACAAAGTGGAGGGTGGAATAGACGCAAGTTAAATCACTAGGATTCATGTCAATCATTGGCAGAAATTCTATTGAAGACTTCCCGGGAAAGTTTCCAACTGCTGTCTTATGCATGATCGCAGACCAGCTTGGACTCAAATATCGCAGGGACCAACTGACCGCAGAGAGGAGATCCATCTTCCACGTGTCGTCTTGAATGGCCATGTCTTTCAGAACTTCAAATTTCAAACTGGTGAATGAACTAGAGGGTGTCACAATATCGATTTTCGCCAGGTGTATCACCTCTTGCAAAGATGGACTTTGTCGTGGTATGATCTTCATATTATGAGCTGCTGGTGTAACGGCTGAAATAATACCCATCCCATGAAATGTGCCGTGTCCGTCTATTGTGCATATATCGTGATCGACATTGTCGGCGACGTATTGAATGAATGAGCCGTCTTGGAGTTTGCTGACTTCATTTCCACGGGTTGCTGCAGCATTAAGCTCATACTTTTGAACCTCCGAATATGATGACGCGAATCCCATTTTGTTTAAAATATCGGACAAAAATCTTGATCCGAATTGATGATGCATTTGAACCGCGAGACCTATTTGAAGAGGAGCTATTAACGTCCTTGGTCTCGTTGACTGCACAATAGCTTGGCCAATTGCTGCAATCCTGACTTCTGGATCCGTTTTGTTAAAAAGTTCAGTCAGAAATAGTCTGAGGATGTCTGGGAGAAAAGCCATGTTCTTTTCGGTAGATGAGATGTCATCAGCAGTTGGATAGGTTGATGTCGTTGCTTCCATTGATTTTATATCGGCCTTGATTAATTTCGCAGCTGTTAGAATGATGTTCTTCTTTTCCTCCTCTTGATTTATCGGTTTCGGCATTTCATAGAAATCTTGAAGTATAGTTGATACTGTCTTCTTTAGAGTCACAACATTGCATTTACCATTGATATCCGTGATCATCACAGACAATCCAAAGTGATCAAGGATCCTCTTTTTCATATGTACCACGCTGTATGCTTTATCTTTAGCTGGTAGTAGTTCCTCCATATTCTTAACAAGATCTATGACGGTGATCTGTTCTTCATTACTGTTTTCAAATCTCCTCATAACTTCCAAGAATGCTTCTTCCGATGTTGATTCCTTTGGTCTTCCAACAGTACGGGCCTTCTTTGGTCTCCCAGGGGTAGTCCTACCATTGGAATAAGTTTGATCAATGGACTTTGGTGTTTGTCTTTTCGTGCGGAAATTAACACTACATTTCCTGTGATATACAGCATCAGCTGCAGGAAGGTCTGCAAGTGCTGTAAGCAGTCTTGTTTTGACTTGTTCAGCCCATTCATCATCTCTTGCTTTACACACCGCTTCTATTGTTCTTTGAAAATCTGTTGTACGGACTTGGATGACGTCATAGCCACGTTTCTTATGCGATATTTTTGCAAAATTTCCGCAAAATATACAATGCTCATTGAAATTAAAAGTTTGTGTCAGTGAACGACGGACTGGGATGTTGTTATTTTCTTTGTTTGGGGTATCTCGTATTCCTAATGTATTAGCGTTCACATAGTCTCTTCGGCAAAGCTGGTGCACACTTTGTCCAGGATAAGTTGCTACTGGTGCATTTTTCAATGTACTCACGTTGTTTATTGTGTCACTTCCCTTCTGACGGAGCTGAACAACTTCTTTACCATTATCTAGTCCATCTCCACAAATCACGCAGCATTCCATGACAACCTAAACAAATCGACAGAAATTATTAATTAGTTTTTACCAAAGCTGTAGCCTTTAAAAAGTACATTGAAACTCTTTGAATAAAACTGTCTTACAATACAAACTCTAAATTTAGAATCTACTCGCTAGATTTCGTGTATTGCCTAATTTCCGACAGAAAATCATTAGATACCAGTTCCCTTGCAAAATATTAGCTATATAATAGCAAATTAATCAAAATATAAAAGAAAGTTATTAGAGTATACGTAAAATCGCGTTAACAACTGTATTTCAACTTTGCAAATAAGTACGCAAAACGAGTAAAATTACTCGCGCTTGGCTCAATAAGGCTTCCATACTTTTTTTCACCGTACAAAAAGTAGCATTATAATTATGTGTAAAATATTTATTTTTCGTACGGAAGGATAATAAAAATTATGCTTAATATGTTCAAACAACATATGGAATAATCATGAACAAAAACATATTCTCAATGCAAAATTATTTTAAAGAAAAGGTCGTGATCGGTTACGTTGACAACAGTAAGCAAGCATGGTAAATAAAGGTCGTCCAGATAATATTATGATCTTTTTGCTTCGGTTGATCTGTTAAAACAATATCTTGAGGCCATATTTTATTGACTTAACCAAATTTTAACGTTCAAATGTATAAAATATAGACTTACCCAAATCGAAAAGCATCTAAGAAGCGTCGTCTGCAATGTCATAGTTTTTCATATTACCTCCCTTTGTGAACTCTTCTGTAGTACGGTGGCCCATAGTCGCCATATGACACTATTCGTAATTTCAAGATTTTATTCGCGAAAATAACTGCTTTCCCGATTTTTTCTGTATTTCGATTTTTTGTAGTTTGTTCATATATGGATATAGATATAGAATCAATAAAAATAGTTTTTGTTGCAATTAGTTTGAGGTAAAATCGTAGATTGACTAGACTATCTGTGATGCTCGGTGAGTCAGGTGGTTCGCCAGCTCAACAACAGCCTCAAGACCAGGGATCTGGCGATGGGTCTGACGAGGCTAGTCGGGAGGACGAGGCTGCGGTCCTGCATCCGCATGGAAGGCGAGTTTTCACCCGGGAGGAGGGCAACATTACATTGTCCTCCTGCGAAACCATCATTGATTGAGAATGCCCAACTCAGACACTGATGAAAGAATTTATGGCCAGGACTGGCCTAGGCCAGATTGTGTTGGAGCGGTTCTCCATTAAAAAAAATAAAAGATCGGGTAAGGACCGCGTGCAGATTGCGAAAGAAGATGCAGACATAAGAAAACAAATTACATTCACTGTCTTCTGAAATATTCCTGATAATGATTGTGTATGATTCGTGCTAATTGAAAAATGATCTTATTTGTTGTATTGTTAAATTTGTGGCACCTTCCAATCCCTTTGTAATAATGACTTGATTTTGTATATGAAAAAAAAAAATGAAAAAAAAACGGCATTGGGTATGCTAAAAAAAAAAAAAAAAAAAAAGATGGGCTTACTTGAGCAGGGTCCCCGTCCCAAGCCTGGACAGGGATACATGCTAAGATATGGCAGACATATCTAAGTATGTATCCCTGACTGATGCTCAAAAACAACTAAGTACTAGTGATTCTGAACTATAATTTCTAACCATGAGACTTATTGAAATCGTTACATAATTGCAATCCCTCAGGGTTAGGTGAGAAAAAAGACTTTTCTCGACTTTAAATTGATTTTCTTAGCATGTTTTGTCCGCTCTTTCCACAGACATGAAATGTTTGCATAAAATACAAAAAAAATATTTTTCATGGGAATTTTCTCCTCGGGCCTAACCCCATGAGGAATTCGTTACAAAATTGCAAATATCAGGGTTAGGTCCAAATGATGTTATTTTTGATATATTTTTGTATTGAAAATACTCATTGTATTATACTCATTGTATTAAAACAAGGGTATTCGGTGCTTAAAACAGTAAAAAAAGTCAAAGTTTATACCTAACCCTGAAGTGTTTTTTCCAATTCGTTACATACTTTCATTGGCTCATAAGTCCGTCCTGATTTAAGTAAAATAAGAGGGTTTTGCATGTTTGCAATCCTTTTTATTGGCTCAAGATATTTAAAACTTGTTTTCATTAAAATCACGTTGTATTTGCTTTTTAGAGAAAATATCCCGTCACAGATCACCCCATTCAATTCGTTACATACAGTGCAGACCGTAGGAATGAACACAAAGTCACCATGTGCCGGTGTTTGATTTTCTATTCAAGGGGTAAATCACAGCGACCGATCACCCTAAATCCCTATCAGGGATCATGAAAACGGCGTCATCGCGATCCCCGGTGGTAATGTGTTCATCAAAATCCGCGGTGATCGTTTCTCCGCGAAACATCAAAGCAATTTGTCCGCCGCGAATCCTGATGATGCAGCCCCGGAGGGCCACGATTACATTCAGCCCTCGGTTTTACCTGTGATGGTGTGGCTCTCAGTTGACCATTATCGACCCTTATCGTTGTACGTGTACCGATTTTTTTACCGCTAGCAGTCGAGACGATTGGTAGATTTTGTGACTTACATGCAAGTGTCCTATCCCTAATGTAAGACTCGAATTCGAAGTGATACGGTTCTCCGTGACGATCATGGGTATAACTAAATAAAAAAAACATCTGGATACCGTATAGTGAGTCTACGAAATTCCCTTAACGTCTCAATTGCTGCTGTTGATAAATGATGTGGTTTAAATGATCTGCAATTCAATACTTGTATATAGGCCTATGCATTTAATCACTACTGATTTAGCTGACCTGTTTATAGATGGCGCTTTGTGCATGACCTCAGATGCCATGACCTCGGAGAGGCCACATAAGGGGCTCGTTATTTAGTGAAAGATCTCGGACTTATTTTTACGTGATCTAGCGAAGTCCTTAATTGCATAATTTAGTCATCACATATATCTGAAGTATATAGCTAGTAAGATGTCTGTTTGAGAAATTGATCCATATACGTGTACGACCTGTGACGGATGAGAAGACGATAAACATTGATAAGATCATTACTTGTCCTCGCGGGGACATAATGTATGTTTTTGGTTTCGTAATTGTTTGAAGAAAACCAAATTTTATCCTGAATACTATAGCTTATAATTATTTCGTCTGACTTTTTGTAGCGGGTTTCATACATAGACTGTACAATTATTTAAACATTTCGTAGTTTAAATACACGACTTAAAGACGTTGTGTGTTTTCTTACTATCATTATTTATGTTGATATATATGCTACTTGCAGTTTACAGGGACGATTCCGGGGTGGCTAATAGCATAGACATACACTTGGGCGCATTCAAATTACCTGTAGATATAGAAATCCATGCTCATATTTTCCAAACTATATATATAGTAGTTAATCAACTTCATTATTTCATTAACAGCCAAATTGTCACAGCAAAATCATTATGCGAGGTCTCTTTTTTTTTCTATTACATGCATGATTGGAATCTATGTGTGTATACTATAAATTTTGTGTATATTGTTAAATGGAAATTGTCAAATAAATATTGTTTGAAATACATAGACTACAGAATGATGTGTATGTATAGTCTGATGTGCCCTCTTTATTGTGAGAAAACAATACATTGGTGTATGTAATAAAGAAATCTATAAAATACATTTTAACATATTTTGGAAGCAAAACAAAATAACGTACTAACAATACAGACGTCACCATTACGATCAAGACCTAACGTCCAAACAATGTGAACTATTTCGTCCTTTCTCTATCTACAGACCAGTCTATTTTACGTCCAACGAAGCCTGATGATAGATCATGTAATTTGAAATTGTCCATTGAACTGGTAGGTAACAAAGGAGTTCCAGAAGAAAATATTTACCTTCTGTGAAGAGAATGTCGGAGAAGAGTATATAATAGATATATTATATCATTATCGTGGTTTTGTTTTACCGCAATCATTGAAAATTCGCTAGGAAATCATATATTCCAAATCGTTACCGTTTAAAACCAAATGAAATCAAACTGAATGATCTATTAAACGGTCATACTTATAAATTAGTTATAAATGGTGTATCATTATTTTCTAGAAAAAAATCTCTATATCGCGTAATATAATCATAATTGAAGTTAGTGAAAGCGATATAGATTAATTCTCTATACACAGAACAATTACATGCCGTGTAATTACCGTTATAGAAATGTTTTCACCAACTGTTAACACCTGTCAATCACATATCTTAATTACAATAACAATCTTCAATTCATTTTATTACTTTTGGCTTGACAGCCAATCAGTGGTGTACAAAACATATTACATAATATTACATATTGTACAGAATACAATTAAAGGATAACATATGAAGATGAACATTAACATTATAATATACATATTACATAAGGTACATTATAATATTTACGATTAATCTATATATACATTTATCAATACATTTGCAACATAATTAAACACATATTACATCATTCTCTGTTTATTTGCGTGTATAATGAATTTACCTAATCTGTGTAGTTCCTTTATTTTATTTGAGTTCAGTAAATTTAAAACTTTAAAGACAGAAGGTTTGTACCAGTAATATTTTTTGATAAATTTCTTCCTTATCTCTGAATATTTAGGACATATAAGTAAAAAGTGAAATTCATCCTCAACCTCGTTTTGAGTACAGTTTATACAAAGTCTATTTTTCCTGTCAATATTTCTACTTCTACCAACTTCTATAGCAAGATTGTGTGCAGACAAGCGTAACTTAGTTATTGCAATTCTATGTTGTTTATGTAATGACTTGGTTAAATAATATTTTATAGTGACATTGTCTACAAGATACTTATATAAGTCACACTTACTAGAAATACTTAAAGAATTAAATATCGTCTGCTTAGCCTGATCCTCAAGACGCTGTTTAATCAAAGGTAATAATCTGATGTCGGAAGGAGTATGCCTCACCCATATAAAACCCAACCCAAGTTCAAAAAGTTTCTGTTTTACAAATACTAACCAATTAGATTTGGATAAACTTTTCCAGTTTCTAGTAACAAAAAACTGTAAACTTCATTCAAGATACAATTTTCATGACTTAATAACTTAAACCAATATTTTATCATCCTAAATATGTGCTCATTTGCCAGTGGCAATCGACCTAATTCAACATAAACCATAGCATTACAGGTAGATTTCTTAACACCAAGTATATTTTTACAAAATTCCAAATGAATTTTTTCTATTACTGTAGAATTATACCTCCCCCATATTTCACAAGAGTAATTTAAAACACTTCCAACAAATGTATCAAAAAGATTTAACAATGTCTTAATATTTAATTGAAAACGGTTGCATTTGGACCGTAAAGCAAAAAGTGCTTTACGACCCTGATCAGCCACGTGCTTAACCATATGGGTAAACTTATTATTAAATCTGAACAGGGCACCGAGATAACAAAAATTGTCTACTATATCAATGTTACAGCCATTATATTTCCAAAATTCATTGTCTTTTATACGACCACCATTTCTGAAAACAACTATCTTGGTTTTATCCGTATTCACTTCTAGTTTCCATTTTTCGGAGTATTCATATAAGTTATTTAAGAGATTTTGAAGACCATCGATTGTTTCAGAGATTAATACTAAATCATCTGCATACAGTAGTAGGAATAAACTCAGTTCTCCAAAGTCGTAATTGGTGGCACCGTTTTCAATAAAACTATTTTCAAAATCATTAACAAATAAAGAAAAAAGTAACGGGGACAATATTTCGCCTTGCATCAATCCGACATTGTTTGTGAAATAATTTGAGCATCTGCCATTAATTAATACACACGACTTTACCAAAGAATAAAGGGACTTAACTGTCTTTAGGAATTTACCTCTGATGCCCAACTTTGATAATTTATACCACAGACTTACCCTATCAACGTAATCAAATGCCTTACGAAAATCAACAAAACAACAATATAATCTCTTTTTTTCTGACAAAGTTTTTGAAATAATTGATTGCAAAGCAAAGATAGCGTCCACAGTACTAACTCCAGGACGAAATCCAAATTGAGCGTCAGTTAAAATATTTTGTTTTGTACATACGTCCAAGAGACGTTTATTAAGTATAGAGGTAAAAAGTTTACATAGACAACTTATCAAACTTATGCCTCTAAAGTTATTTGGGTCCGTACAGACACCTTTTTTATGTACAGGTACAATAATTGCAGAGGACCATTCACTTGGGATACATCCTGAATCTAATATATTATTAAATAGTAAATTTAAAACCGGAAGTAAAAACAATTTTCCCTCAATAAAACATTCATTTAACAATCCGTCTGGACCGTGGGATTTTCCCTTTTTAAGATTAATGATTGATGTTGTTATTTCATGGAGTGAAATTGGGTGATCTAGTTCGTCGAATATGACGTCATCACTGATGACGTCATCTATCGCTTCCTCAACATTACTACTACCAGAATTTGCTACTTGCTTAAAGTGATCAAAAATTTCCGCCATGGACATTTTTGGTTTATTGGGCTTGTTTTTGGCAAAGTTTTTATAAAAACATTTTGGATTGTATTTCCGTAAAAACTCCAGCCTGTCACCCTCGTAATTTAAATATTGTCTTTTCAATCTAGATTCCAATAATTTATATTGTCTTTTTCTAAGGGTTAGTTCTGTATGGGTTCTTTCATTTTTGGTATTATTAAAATCATTTAATGCTTTCAAGTATAGTTTACGAAATTTTCGAACTTCATCGTTAAACCATGGTTTATCATCCATGGTCTTATCTTTTAAAAAATTTACATCAATTGGAGTTTTTTTGGATATATCATCTACAACAACCTTTCGGAAAAATGGATGCATCAAATTCTGTAATTCTTTGGTAAAATTTTTTGTACAGGTATCAATTGATTCTTGATTAACTTCCCCTGCGATTTTGACATTATCCTTTAATTTATCAGAGTTGATATTCAGAGATTCAATAAATTGATATTTCAAATCATCATTCCATACATACTTAATATTAATTTTCCCATTAAATTTATCTTCGTAATAAATTGCCTCATTGCGTAAATGTTTAACAAAAAGTTCTACATGTAACGGGGCGTGGTCAGAAAAACTTGTAAAACTACCAACATTAAACTTTTTGACCAAATCAAATAGAGTGAAAGGCATTAACATATAATCAATTACACTCATTCCATTTGTACCACAAAAAGTAAAGTCACTAGAAGCAGATCCAATAGTATCTCTGCCATTTCTGATACGAATACCAGTAGATTTACACAAATTTATCAACCTATCTACAGACCAGTCTATTTTACGTCCAACGAAGCCTGATGATAGATCATGTAATTTGAAATTGTCCATTGAACTGGTAGGTAACAAAGGAGTTCCAGAAGAAAATATTTACCTTCTGTGAAGAGAATGTCGGAGAAGAGTATATAATAGATATATTATATCATTATCGTGGTTTTGTTTTACCGCAATCATTGAAAATTCGCTAGGAAATCATATATTCCAAATCGTTACCGTTTAAAACCAAATGAAATCAAACTGAATGATCTATTAAACGGTCATACTTATAAATTAGTTATAAATGGTGTATCATTATTTTCTAGAAAAAAATCTCTATATCGCGTAATATAATCATAATTGAAGTTAGTGAAAGCGATATAGATTAATTCTCTATACACAGAACAATTACATGCCGTGTAATTACCGTTATAGAAATGTTTTCACCAACTGTTAACACCTGTCAATCACATATCTTAATTACAATAGAGAGTATACCTGTTTCGCAATGACCCCATCGGACCCCTATGGTTTTTTTACCTGAGGGGAGTATATGTTGTTATCCAGAAGGATGTTAGGCTGTAGTTGGTCCATGTCTACTACCTGTATCTCACATCTTACCGTAGGATTTTTTTTTAAAATAAATAAATGAAATTACACGTTTCAAATCGCAACAATTAGTGTTCGTGTATTATCTCAATAATTAATAACAAATACACGGGATAACAGCTACCGTAATTATTTAAGTAAATATAAACTAAATATTGTGAAATTATACCCTTATGTTTTGGGCGACACTCTCATAAATCCTAGCGTAAGACTTTTTTTACAGAGAATTAATTAGACAATAGATTGCTGGGATACCTGCATCGAATGGGGTGGACAGTTTACCTGATGACACACCATAATCAGGCACAGCCTACTATAGCTCCGCCCACATACTCTCAGATTTGTTGCCACATGTGTGATTGACATGTCTAGATGATTTTTACAAAGGACATCGTCGAAGTTTTAATCGTTTGCTGATGTCACTGCACGTTAATGAAATTAATGTAAAGGCTATAAACAGACATATAGATTCGCTTGTTACCGTACATGTACATTGATTGATATATTTAATCAGAAGACAGTTACCTGTACAATAGCAAACTCGTAGAGACTCGGCAAAAATCAGACACCGCAGATCGTCAGTACCGACCGCAGTGCAATTTAATTAGGGTGCATGTGATTATTTATTTATTACCATATTTCGTTCAATGAACGCATTAAAATCAGACACATTGTTGACTTGAACATTACAATAAGCAGACATCTGTCTCCGGCCGTATCTTCATCTGTGTACCATTGTCGTGGTCATTTATTTGCTACATAAAATACTGTGTTATCGAACATAAACATAATATGTCGTTACTAAAACCAAAGACATATTATATGTCTCTGCTAAAACATATATATCATGTGGCATAAAACTTAGTTGTTGCTAGCCACATCGTCATTCACAATATAAAAGTGGTACGCATTCAGATATTTTCATTTATATTTATAACGTACCCTCATGTGAGCCCACAGGCGCTTGCATAGAAAATATTACTTTCAATTTTTGTTTGATATGACAGTGGTATGTTTAATCTGTTAGCGCCTGTGGTAGGACTGTGATCTAAAGTTTTCTGACTGCAGTTCAAAGGAACTTTGCAACTTACATGTGATAAACGGTGACGAGTACACAACTAAATTCACACATGTTCCTAATAATTTGATAGTTGTGTAATTGTCTGCAGCTAATTTCAGGTATCAAACGTCATTTTTTTTCAGCGGTATTATCAAGCAGTTAAAGTAACCATTTAGGAACACAAAATGTCAAACTTTTCAGGAAAATCAAAACCGAGAATAATATGCATAGAAAGAAAAAAAAATACTGGGAGAAAGATCCTATGGTCGGTTAATTTATGTACATGTCTGTGATATTTAAATAAGACACACTAAAAAATACCGAAGACGAGTTTAAAGTTCTTTATTCGAGGCACGGACAAAAAATTTTCAGATTGTAAATACCAAGTATACATCATGTATGTATATTTACTATATCTTCATCCAATACACACACATGTATGAATACGTGTGCCTGTTCACTCGTCTATACATATACAACACGTATCATTCAAAAGCAACTTAATCCAAAATGCTCAATTTTTTATACTCTCTTCTTTATCACATTTTTGAATTGAATATTGTTGTATTTTGTACCATCATGTGACTATGTTATTATTCATTGTTTTGTTAATTTTACGGGAGAAGTCGTTTATAAGTTGGTAAAATTTGCTGACTAATCCCTTTGTCATTTCTGTATATCAATAAAATATGTTTTAACTTAAACTACAACACGTGTACAGTGGACCCGCGATAATCCGGACGCCGATAGTCCGGACAACTCACAGTCCGGACGGAAATGCACGGGAACGGATTTCCGTAACGTTATTTGTACTCACGAGTCCGGAAATTTGGATTCCGATTCCGGAAGCCCATTTTGGGAACGGAGCGTACTTTTCATTAGTAAATTTCCCTCAATAATCCGGACGATTTCTTCACCACGAGGAGAAAAAAATGTCGGGGCAAGTCACCCGTGTCGACAGCTGTACAGACTATCACTTGACACTGTGCGTAGTCATAGCGACCGCTGCTAGGTCATAGCCCCGGGTGTTTACCTGTGTTACAATGTGTAACTTTTGTTTTTATAACGGTACATTGCTTTTTCTCTACGACCTAAATGTTACAGTATTAAAGGATTTTATAGTATAGCCTGGTCTTGCTTTTATCAACTTGACGTACAATATCTATGATAGTTATTTTACAGACGGCAACTTTTATAGGAACACATATTGCTATTTCGTAGTTAGCAAGAATTTATGCACAAACATACAGTGCGTGATACGATAATTAATCAATCTCAAATACATGTAATAAATTTATGATCGGTAATTAACATCATTAACGCTTGTATTGGGTAAACACGGATATCGGCTTGTAACACCGTTACGTGAAACTCATTGAAAGATGCATGCTATTAATTACATACACATTTACGTATTAAGCAGTGATCACAAGAACTGGGTTGATTACACACAAATTAGTCAATAGTCGTCTGATACTTAATTAATTATGTAAGCGTCACATTGTTAAGTGAATACGGGTTTAATAATTATCGGACATCTTGGGTAGTTCTCGCTAGTGTCCCGTACTTTTAAATAGATAGCTTGGGGTTTCTGGTACGTAAAAATCATAAAAAAAACATGGACTGATGGTAAGTTGTAAAATCCGGATCTTTTATTGTATACATATATACCCTTACACATAGTGATATGTGATTATATGCATGCATATAACAATTAATTTACTATTTACATCATAAACAATATCCTATCATAGATTTGTGCTGGAATTGCACATACAGACAATTCAACTACTAATAAAAGTAATACAACATATGTATGAGAAACATTATATGACTATACATAATTATTGGTTATTAAGCCATTCTAATTTTCTCTTCCTTGCAAATTTAATATATTTAGCAAGATTTGAGATATAACTTCTATTATTTCTTGTTAACAGCTCTATTAATTTGAACATGCTAGGTTTTCATACAATTATGAGATTTAATGCATTTCTTTCGTAATTAATACAAATAAGGACAATTTAAGATGAGATGAAATTGAATGGAGTGAAAATAGCCTTCATAGCGTAATTGACTTAACTACGTGGTGGTCTTAAAGTGTACCCGTAACGATTTGCTATTTCAAGTTTAAATGTGATTTAGGATGAAACTAAAAATGCTGAAAGGTCGACTTTCACAGCGACTTTAGTTTTAGAGTAATTGCGATTTTTCTCGAACCCAGAGCCGTTGACTACGTTTCGGTGACCTCTGACCTGTGACGTCAGAGGTTTAATGGGATCAGAGCCGTCATATAGGAAATATATATAGAAACAAACGTGAACACGTGCCTGCAATTAATGCGAATGAGACAACAATAATGAAAGTACTGAATAAACTTTTTGACTTATATTTGTGAGTTAGTTAATAACAAATGTTACCGAAACCAGGGGCATATAATTTTCTATTATAACGTGCCATATACAACATGTAACATCTTATTAATTTTCTATTATACCGGGCCAAATACAACGTGTATCATCTTACTCATTTTCTAATATAACAGGTCGTATATAACATGTAAAATTTGAATAATTTTCTGTTTTAACGGGTCGCTGTAACATGTATGGCATTTGAATAATGGGTCGTTTACAACGACTTACATCATATAGCCTTTATTATGAGGGCATTTCCGGGTTGTTACATACCAATATTGATTTCGGTTATAATACTTCTAGTAATAGAAATTTAAAATACAATTCATACACGATGTGAAATAAAAGTTTTTATTAGCCAAAACAGCAATAGATATGTTGCAAATACACTTGAAGATACCGTTATTTGTGATTTTCGGAAAGATTCATAGAGTAAATTTTCAACAACGTGGGTTTATGAATGAGGTAACTTAGGTTAATCATTCTATAGACAAACCTTTAAGATACATTTTTTTCGCTTGAAAGGAAAACGAAACCCACTGAATTCCAAAAATAATATGTTTGATTTCAACAACTTAAAAATGCCTTCCCTATAGTAACACGCAATTCTTAATAAAATTCAAGCTCAATTTACGTACAACATGTAAAAGTATATCTTCGGAACTTTTTTGAAGTACATAGAAACCAAACGCGAGAACTCACAAGAATTATCGGCGTGTGCCGATTAGAACACCAGACACCTGTAGTGCAGTGACAGGTGTGACGAGCTTGTGGACCATAATTTCACACTTGGTAATTGTTTAGCGGTTATACTAAGCCACTCAATTCGTAATTCTCCGAACATGTTTCTAATCTTCTAAAGTCCTGTTTTAAGTGAAGATATGACTTGTGACACACGAATGGAAAGTAAAACCACAATGATCTCGATCATTTCACAATAATGACACAATAACAAAAAAAAAATTTTAATGATAATAAAAAATAAATAAATAAAATTTGAAAAATTCATACACGAAAATTATTGCGAGTTAATAAGTTTTAGTATTAATTATGATTAATCACGATGAACTAAATTGTATGTTTTCTATATATATATAAAAAACGGAGCGAAAATGATGGTTTTAGTAAGAACCTATACTATGTACCTGTACATAAAGTATCAATTATATTATAATTGTTGCGAATCACTTTTATTTAATTTCACTGACAACGATCATATAAAAATTATATCTTTCTCAAGAATGTAATCGTCCGTTATCCCCGAGACCATGACATGTAAAATACCCTCGGGATAAAATCTGTATATGTAGAAGTTTGTTGCAGGCTCCAACACTGGTATTCATACGTGAGAGATTTAGTCTATTGTAGATCATGATGATTATAATATATTACTTTCTGAATTAAGTGTTCTTCA